>NC_140968.1:40492295-40529795 GCF_056783735.1 Eptatretus burgeri
GGCACATCCGTACTTTATATTGATAATGATCTCCTCAACAGGTGTGCCTTGTTTCTTTGAACCATTGTTGCAGCATGCGACCATTACCTGCTCACCTGTGTTGGTGATCTTGTCAATTATGGCTGTGAGGGACATCGCTTCACTGCTTTCTCCTGCCTGTCTTCATATTCCTTGCTTTTAGAAGATCCGATATTAATTATTTCACAATCCCGAGAATTTCCATATTCTCTGCCAGACATGACGTTACTAGTTTGTTTCTTCGCTGCTTCCATTTCAGCTTCTTACATATGATGACCAATAACATGTGATCAATATGTAGACAGTTCAATGGAATTCAGGTGTGAACTCGTTTAAACCTTTGATATGCTGATATTATTTGGGGATATTGCCATCAGTTTGTGTTGGTATTTACCAGCCATTCTTTTATTATTATTATTATTATTATTATTATTATTATTATTATTATTATTATTATTTTTATTGTACTTGTGTTATGTACCTGCCCAACAGGGTGGCGCAGTCAGAGGTAGCAGACTTACCTTTAAACTGTCTCGTCGAGGTTTGATTCCTGACCTGACTATAAACTGCCAGATTGATGCTTTGCAGGCAGGGAGCTGCATTGCAAATTGCATTGTCCCTCGGGTGGACGTTAAGCCGGGTGTCCTGTCTGCTAGAATTAGTTGGTGGACGTTAAAGATGTCAGGGTGTCTTTCATGAAGAATAGTCGAGCTATCACCGGCACCTGGAACAAATTACAAATTCTTCTCACCTTCAGTCGAACGTCATGCCTGGCGAGTCAGTTCGTGGCCGACCCCACAACAAGGTGGGATCGTGGTAGTAGTATAGATTGTGTGGTGTATCTCTTCACCATCATCATCTTCACTGCAATTTCTATCAGCTGTGGTTGTCTTCACCCTCAACATACCTGCACTCCTTGCGTGGTTTATATCTTTTTGGGATGGGGAGGGAGGGGAGTCATGCATGTTTCTGTCATTACTTTAATTATATTTTCATTTCTTCTCCATAGTTTTAAGTTCAAAAAACAATTATTCGACCCGTCTTCTTGAGCTGCAGGAACCTGTATAAATTCCCATTCATGGTCCTCCATTTTTGCGCGCTGCAGCCTTAGACTTGGCGCATGAACATTAGCATGATCCTGTGTATGCGTTCCTGTCTGTTTTGTCTGTTTGTCGGCAGAATAACTGGAGGACGAGGGCAGTTGGAATCGCCAAATTTGGCGCAGAGCTTCATGTCATAAATTTACTGGACAAGTTCAACATTGAGCTCACAAGGAAAAATATATCATTAAATTTAACACGGGACTTTCTTTACTCACTCGACGTATGGGCTCGTGCCCCTCTGAGGGGGTGTATTGCACTAAGAGAATACAACGACGTGAGTCAGCACCCATCGAATGTGTCCATGTTTCTCATGTGTTTATTAATTGTTTATTTGATTTTGAAGGCCATGGGAAAAGACATTCTACATCGTCATAGACCGAGCTGCATTCATTGACAATGCATCATTAAAAAGTTCAGGAGTGAAAAGGAGAGAAATGTGCAATAACTTAATAATTGTATTTTTAAAATAGATATTTTTTTATTATACTTATTTATCTTTTGTTTTGTGCATGTGTATGGTTGCATTTTAGGTCATCTCTTCGAGCATGACCTAATAATATGGGTGTCGATGTCCATCCGTCCGTCCGTTCACAATTAAGTTGAAGCGGGAGATCTGGTCATTAGTGATCCTGATGGAGGTCGATGAGACGTACACGATGGTATGACTTTCAAGGTCACCGAAGGTCAAGGTCAAGGTCACGAGGCCTTTGAAATTGCGAAAATGACGATTTTCAAATTCTATCTCCTCTGCCATTTCTCAAGCGATCTTGAATTTGATTGTAGCAAATGAATCTATAGGACAATATCTAGATTTGGTTGGGCCGGATTTTCGATATTCGCTTTCGTTTTCACGTCACGTGACTTCAGAGTTGGCCAAAAATCCCTCCTGACCCAAGACCACTACACCCTAGTAACAGGAACTCATGCTTGTTTCTCGCAGAGATGACCGTCACTCCTGCACGGGTGTATTTTTTAAAATTTATTTAATAAATACATATTTAATTTAATTTTTATTTAACGAATGTTTTACAGGTAAAAGTTGTTTTGTAAATAAGCAGTACATGCAATTGTACAAGAAGCAGTATTTACCAATTAATCTAATAAACCAATTGTAAAACCTCAAATTCTTTGTAATTTGTCTACAAATGACCAAAACAAAAGTTGAATAAGTCAGAATAAGATTAATGCTAAAAATGAAGTTGTAAGACTACTATTGGATGGGTGATGTAGGCCACGTTCGGAAGATTTTTCCAGGGGTGGTCAACGTTCCCAATCCACCCCTGTGCATACCCCACCACTGGAAAATGTTACGTTGTTAATACAAGTTGTCCTTATAGCATTGATTTCTCATCTGGATAAGCTTGCAGATTTCATCAAACTATCAAGAATATGGTCTCCACTGCCCCTCATTTGATGAGTTACATTCGGCTTGCTTAAGGCTTTGGCTTCTTGCTGAGCTCAATAAATGAGTTTAAAGCAAATTCACCTGTTCATGGTTTTTGGCAGTTGGGAGGGGAAACTTACAGCAGTGGTTTGCGGACAAGGTGACAACTCGATTCGCAGCGTCACTCAGGATATTGTATCAGGGTGTGCCAATGTTTGAGAATTAAATAAAGGAAAGCAGGTTGCACGAGGGATTCTCAGCTATGAAAAGGCAGATGCACTGAGCAAGGGTTGCGCAACTTGTGCGCCGGGTTTCCCTGGTCATGTGTTGGGTTTTCCCAATCACATGCCAATTCTGCTTTTATTTGAAGACTGCTCCGAGTGCTGCAAGTATTTCTCCATCACAATCTTTGTCGTTTTTGTTTGTAAGCGAATCTGAATAGGTGAGATGTATTCAGCAAACAAGTGAGTGACTCAATTGGTAATTAAAATTGAATTATTTGATATTGATCCGAATCAGATAGTGTACATCTTATTGTACTTTTCTGGGCTTATCTCTTGACTCGCACGATGTTTGTTATCTCCCTAATGTACTAGTATGGTCGATAACGTTTTGTTCCACATCTTATTTATATATTTTTTTCATTATCGTTATCAATAAGTTTATTTTTGGTAGTTATTTAATTTATTGTATGACGGAACTTGTTTTTCGTGTGTGAAAGAGGTTGAGATAGGGGACTTTGTGAACTTTTATTTACCATGCTTGTAATGTTCTTTGCTTATTTCTTTTTTTTGCACTATACATTTGTTTTGCATGACTTCACTTCGGTCACTGTGTCAAAACTTAGCGCTTTTGCTTGATGGCAAAGTGCAGACTTGTTTGGAAAATGCCCCGATCAGTATTGGTGAACTTATTGTGGAAAGTGGAAGAATTTCTACTTTTCGTACATCACTCAGCATCTGTTGGATTTTGAACGATGTACTCACTACATGCTGGAAATGCAGCCCCAGAAACATTCAACGGGATGGAATTTCCACGGTGGTATTGAAGCATTCAGGTACATACTGTACGGCTTTCTTTTGAAGATTGTACTATTTTATCATCTTCAGTACAAATGCAAAGGAAGATAACCCAGGTCTGTTCCTTGAAACCAACAGTAACGAGAATGCATCTCGTTGGTCTTGCATATTCGTTAATGCACTAGAATTTATTTGTTTATAAGCCTCGCCCGTTCTCGATGGGACTGCTGAGGCTATTGTGATCAGTCGGTATATCAGTGTGCGCGTGCGTGCGTGTCCGCACACAGATATACTTTAATAAAGATCATTAATTCTCAGATCTGCTATTATGTACAGTATACACCACGGTGGAAGGCTCTGCATTGTTCAGTGCTCTGTCTTGTGTTCATTGAGATTGTCTGAGATGAATGCATTTTAATACTCTCTCCTGCACCACATTGGAAATGGTAGCTTCAGAGCCTTTGTGCTTTTATTATTTCAAAGCCTGTTCTTGCAATTTATTCAGATGTAATGGAACTAAGCAGTTGCATCATTGTTTCAAATTGCGATTTTTAATGTAGAGTCCAGTGCTTCTTTGTATGCGAGGATAATACTTTTAACCGTACTTAAAACTAGAAAGGCATTGGTAGAGTGTATACCTCCCCCAGGCTGAACAGTTTACGTTTTGTATCCCACTGATAGGCCGGATCTGCATCCGGACATGAACCAAAATCGAACCCGCTTGTTCTTTTCACCTACCCAACTCGTCCACCAAGTTTTGTCATAATCCGTCCACAACTTTTTGACATATCATGCTATTTCTCATTTTTGGCCCTATCTCTCAATGGTGAAGAATCACTTTAAAATTCTCGTATCCGCATCTTCACCAAAATTGAATCAATTCGTCCTTGTCACACACCCAACCTATCCACCAAGGTTCAGCTGAATCCGTCCACAACTTTTTGAGATCTCCTGCTCACAGAAAACAGATGGGTGAAAACATAAACCCCGTCCACCTTCGGAGACAGAGGTAATGAGATGTGAGCACACCTGCCGCTAGGCCGAGGCTCCAGACGTTGACATGCTCTTGTACACCTGTCACCAAAAGGCATCGCATTTACACCAGATGCTAACACTGCTGGTCAATGCACAGCGATGTGTATTGCATTATTTTAACTCATGTAAAGGAATTACGTTACAAACCTTGATGTTCATTCATTTCCCATGGCTGATACTGGAAATGCTTCTCATCTCTGATCACCAGGCTGCTTACTCAATGCTGTCATTGAGGTTATTGTCATTAAAAGGTTACTTTTCACACTTTGCTTTCTCTGAACCGTAATATTACATTAAAACTAGCAAAAGTACCCATCCCCAGTGATGGGAAAAGTTTAAGTTAATCTTTCAATTAAAATTATTTCATGGGCTTTAAAAAGGTTAATTGTGTTGCATTCTTGGTTTCACCCAGAGGCAAAGCTCTGATCTACTTGTACCGCCCACCGTGAAATGGTGGTTCAACATCGGGCGGCAGATGTTCAATTTGTCTCAAAAGAGGGCAAAATATCCTGCTTGCGAAACAAAATTTGACATCAACATTACTTGTGCTTGTTCTCACGTCATTTCAAAAGTGAATGCTGAGCTTTTCAAACGCAGCTCGGGAAGCTGCCACCGCAAACAGGAGACGGACGAATGCACGGACAAACACCACGGCTCGTAATATATAACAGATGGCTTAATGCACTGCTAATAAAGAAACTGCGATTCTTTGTTGTTTTTATATGTTTAAAATGTATCTGTTCAGTACAATGCATCTCTTCTGGTTGAATGTTGAGCTTTGCCTGCATGTGGAGCTTTTCAAAATTAGCGCCAGAAGCAGCCGCCGGAAACGGGAGACAGCCAAACGTACAAATGCACAGACGCCGCACTTCGCAATATATATATTTATATATATATATATATATGTATAAAACAATGTGTATCTGTTTGTCCCCTTTAAAGGATGATTTAAGAAGGGTTTTAAAGGCCAATCTTTTAACACGACTGTGTATTCACTACAGTATATTTTTGAGGATTAAAAAAAAATTCGAAAAACATTTTCCATAAAAGAGTAATTAAGTCTCTTCTATTGCAATAGTAGACGGTGACTTGCAAACCGAGCCTCAAGGGTGGTGTACAGAAGTGTTTTTAAAAAATAAATAAATACAAGGCATACAGAGGTGAAATTCACTGCACGTGATGTGCAGCACACGCAGAGTAAAACGAGTGTTAATTTCCATCCATTGGATGTCAAATAAAGAAAGAAGATGTAAGCACACCTGGACAGGCATTCCCAGAGGTTGTGGGTTCAAATCCCCCTGAATGTGGGTCGTAATTTAGCTTTGGATTGTTAACTAATTGTAACACTCAGGATAACTACCGTGCTACTCTCAAAATGCCAGTGAAAACTGAGCCGCCTGGCCCGCACTGCTTCGTCTCTGCCGCACGTTCTGCTCGGTGCAGATTCTATGGTTAACTCTCAATGCCATCAGCACAAAATGGTACATAAAGCAACAGAGCCCACAACTGAACAATCCATATATTTCTGTGTTTTATCATCAAGTTTCTCTGTTTCTTTTCTTAATTGTGATCAAATTCCTACTCGACTTTCTACTTTGTTGTTGTTTTTTATTTCTCTGCTTGTTTTTACTTTGCCTCTGTCCTGACGGAATAGTGCAGAGGTCGCATACTTACCTTTGAGCTGTCTCGTCTCGGTTCGATTCTCAGATTCCCAACCTCACTATAAACTACCAGATTTGTGCTTTGCAGGAGGACGCCACATCACAAAGTGCGCCGTCCCTCAGATTCATGTCAAGCTGGGTGGGTGCCCCCGTTTACTAACATTAACTGCTGGACTTCAAAGATCACACGGCTCCTTTCGCAAATAGTCGTCGAGTTATGGCCGACACCAGTCAAACAAACCCCAGTCGAACCTTACGCCTGGCCAGCTGGTTCATGAAAGACGTCGGCCAACCCCACCAGAATAATTGGGGCCATTAACAAAGTAGTTGTCATAGTGGGTTTCTAAATTGCCTATATCCACTTTGTGCCTTGCATGATCATTCCTCTAACCAGGTTTTGGGCTTTCGTGCCAAGGGACAGTAATTCCATTTAATAAAGTAGTCTCTATGATACGATTTTCCTCAATCCTGTTATAAATTTGGTACTAACAATGTTATATATCGCGCACAGCCTTTGCTGCAATGCCCGGATTATTGTATTTCTCTCGCTCGTGCTAACATTGTTTTTTTTCTGGATGAAATTCCATCTTGTAATAAATTACTTTATCGATTTTTTTCTGGCGTTTCTTACTTACTTAGTTTCCTCCTCTAAACAATGAAAATTCAACGTTGCGGTTTCAATATTGCTCGGAAAGCTGATCCCTTTACTTTTCATTTTGCCGATAAAATACGTACGGCAATCAAAATGTGGAGAAAAGGTCAACACTCGGAAGATTTCATTGAAATGATTGAAACAGAAATTATTAATTCATCATGCTGCTGTGCAAATTGTCTGAAACAACTTGTGGACCAAATGTGGGTTGGATTATTCATTATTTATTTATTACCTCCGCCAAAGAAGGTGGGAGGAGGTTATGTTTTCATCCCTGTTTGTTTGTCTGTGAACAGGATATCTCAAATGATTGTGGATGGATTTGGTTGTGAATCATATAAACCAAAGGGTATCGTTGTATCATTTATGGTTCTAAATATATTAACAACCAAAGTTGTCTGGGCCTTTTTGGAACACCCTGTGTAATACATTGTGGTTAGACCTATATAGCTCAAAAATTCAAATTGTGAATATGAGACTTCTAAAGATGTCTTTGACTCCACAGAAAACCAACATGGTGGACATATGATTTTTCTTCTGGACAATTATTGTTGGTGGAGTCAAAGCAGCTCTCCAGCCAATGGGTTTGAAGGCTTCTTACATGTGCAGCTTCATTACGTTTTCATACGCCCGATATATATATATATATATATATATATATATATATATATATATATATATATATATATATATATATATATATATCGGGGCGTATTATGTGATATCGGTCGTCCGTCTGTCCGTTCCTGTCCGGTTTCATATTTGGCACATCGGTACAGACTGTGGAGACGGTGTGTCGCGACATACGTTCGTCATCTAAAGTGGTTGCCATGGCAACCAGGATGCTGTTTTCCATGTAGTCACACAATTCTGTATATACCTTCTTGTTCGGGCGTATATTGTGCTGCTTGAGCTCTTGTTAATGTATAAGATCAATGATGCTTTCCTCACTGCAGAAATTGAAGTCTATGATGAAGGTTTTTGGCCAAAGTGTTTCACAGACCAGCTGGCCGACCTGACTTTCGACTGCAAGTGGCAGGAATTTGGAATTTGTTCAGGGTCTCGGAGATATCTCGCCTACTCTTCATGAAATAAACTGTTGGATCTTTAACAGTCACCAATGACCAGTCCTGGCAGACACTTCTCTTAATTAACGTCCACCTGACAGACGGTGCACACATCGACGCCTCACCCTGCATGCAAAACACCGGGATGGGAGATTATAGCTCGGTGAAAATTTTAACCCAGGCAAGACAGTGCGAAGGCGAGTACCTTTATGGAGTTTGAGCTATTTTGCCAAGCCCTGCGTATTTATGATTGGATAAAACTTATTTTTCTCTTCTATTCTCCCACCGATGCTTTCTGCAAGCCTTGAAATGATCTTTCGAGATTCAAGATATGCATATAGTACTAAAGGCCTCTGAAAATGAATTTTGTGTTGATCTACTTTGATGAGTAAATGGAATTTGATGATCAACTATCATCTCAGTACTTTTCAGATTAGTTGCTGGATCATGCTTTGGGAGAGCCTCCTCTCTTGTGGATGCCTCCTCTCTTGTGGATGCCAAATATCCTTCAGTATTATCGACAACCTCAAGACTGTATTTGAGTCTGCATGTGATGTCTGAACTCCAAATTCTCAGCTCTCGTCCTTGGTTATCACAGTCTCTGCCAACAGCACTAAATGGTGACACCAAAAGTGGTTTAGTGGTTGGAACTGCAAAGTCACTTAAATCGCTTGCCAGATCTGAGTGCCTCCTCCTAACCCTGAAAAGTCAGCTTTCTCGTGTATTATTACAGCTCCATAAAATATAAGCTTTAAATTTTTCATTGGCTATTATGTCGATCCACCTGCACCACTTTGTCCCCATTTCTCCTCGCAATATATAATCCTTTATTTTCCTCCATATTTTTTAAAGGTATTTTAGTTTTTTTTTGTTTTTTGGTCTCTTATTCACTTCTGGGATGTGAGCAGCACTGTTTTCTCAACTACATATGGGACCTCATCACATGGTGAACTGCCATAACGGCTTGTTTGTGGCTGCAGGTGCTTTGGTCGAGGCGCTGATGCAATGCTTGTTTTGTCGTCGTCGTCGTTTTTCCAAAAAGAGCCATAAGTGAAGGCTTTTGTTTACTGCGGTACACCAAGCTGATGACCTGGAGGAAAATTGCTGCCCATCAGCAGGCCTGCTGAGTCGAAGAGACTTACGTTTAATATCGAACCTTTGTAATGTAAAACATCTCATCTCTAAAGAGGAATAAACACAAAATGGTGTCTGATAGTAAATTAGGAGAAAGCAGTTTATTACAAAAGGAAGTGATGTTCATGATATTAATTTTCTTATAAAATAAAGCAGAAGTTGGAACAAGTTTCCCGATTTGGCGTTGCCATCGAAGCACGCGGCTAATGATGCTGGGATCCCAGATCACATGGACTGTATTGTGTTGATTTTTCCATTATCTAAGAGTATCCTTGTAATTAATGTCGAAGTGCGTTGATGTCTCCTGATAGCTTCGCCCTCATTGTAATAGATGTACAAGTTCCTTCACGAGCTAAAGATCCCTTTTAAAAACAAAAGGTACAGACAGGTTATTTTTTTCTCCTCTCCTGTTAATTTATTGGCTTGCAATTCTGCTTATCACGTAAGCATTGAGCAGAAATAAGCGATGTTTAAGTATGCTATTCCATCCCACTAACTCCCTTAACCCCTGTCCTGCGCACCTCCAGCATCTTCCAGGTGGTCCTCAGATGTAATTTAAAGTTAGGTCAGTGCTCTCTATATTTTATAATGAGATTGCATAAAACTTATTGAAAACCGGGTGAGCTAAAAATAGGACCGCCTGTCCTGAAGCTCACCTGGATCAGGAGCAACAGTCAATCAACCCCCCTCCCCCCCTGCAGACCCCTCAATCCTGAATTTTTAATGCCGTGAACAAACTTTGGTAAATCACGGGTGATGAAGGTTATGGTCAAGTTTCATTGGAATTGTATGTGTGTAGTTCGGAGAAGAGAGCAAATATCCTCCCTGCATGAGCACAGATTTTGATGCAGTGAATACACTTTGGTACATGATGGGTGATGAAGGTTGTGGTCAATCTTCATCAAAATCGTGTGCGTAGTTTCGGAGAAGAGAGCAAATACCGATTTTTGGGGAGTTCAACCCCTCCCCTGCAAACCCCTCAATGAGTGCAGATTTTGATGCGGTTGATGCACATTGATACATTACAGGTGATGAAGGTTGTGGTCAAGTTTCATCGAAGTTGTGTGTGTAGTTTTGGAGAAGAGAGCAAATGCCTATTTTTTTGTGGGGGGGGGTCAAAAAACAACCCTTTGACCCCCTTAATGAGAACAGATTTTGAGGCGGTCAAGACACTTTCATGAGCCATCAGATATGAAGCTTGCAGCCAAGTTTCATCAAAATCTTGTGTTTGGTTCAAGCGATAATGACTGAAGTGTTTACAGATTGACTCACTCACCTACGCATTCTGCTCAATCGCATAAGCTCACCTGGCTAAAGTCCAGGTGAGCTAAAAATGAAGGTAAGATATGAGAGGTAGAATGGACTTGAAAGTTATAATTTATTTACCTTGTTGGGTACTATCAAAAATAGAGGGTGGTTTACCCTCCCTCCACACCTCCCCACCACCCTTTCCTCTTTATTCCCCTTGCCTTCTTAGTTCCACGTCGTTGCTCATTTCGTTGCATTTTAGGCTTTTCAGATAAGATTGGACGATGACTTTTGTGGGCTTGAATGTGCCCAGTCCGGTTAGAGTTTGGAAACTAAACATAGTCGAGCCCGGGTAGTACTTGGACTGGAGACCTTTGTGGAAGGCTGGGTGTTGTCGGCTGAGCAATGGCAATAAACCTCTGCATGTTCAGGTACATGTTGGGTCATACAGCCTCCTGTGATTTAGTTTCTTTGCAAATCGATGCATACTTTTGCCACACCTTTTTCCTCTGCACCGCTTTGTCGAGCTCTGCCTTTTAGCTTTGAAAGTCTTGTTCTTTCGCAAAATGTCCGCCATTGCCTCTTGTATCTCCTTTTTTTTATTTTTTATAATATTCACGAATGCTAGAAATGAAATGTAGCACGGCCATGGAGATGCAACTGGTATTTTGTTGTATAATGACCACTCTAACCTGTATTCCTGATTGTCTGTCTTTTGTAGGGGGCCTGGAAAAGGTTCGCTTTGCGATGCCAGATTCGCCGATTGAAATGAAATCTGGCAGCCAGTTGACTCCCCCGGGTATGGCCCCCCCTGTCACTCAAAAGATTGGTCGCACCCCTTCCTACGTGCCAGGTCCAGGTGAGACCCGTCGTATCTGGTCTAGAAATTTACAAGTTGGCCAACTACATAACACCTACGCAAGATGGGGGGTATTCACAATTTTGTGGATGCAACATGTGGATTATTTTTCAGTTATTTTTATTATTTATTATTTTTTTTATGTGATGATTTCAAAAAAATCAAACACCAGAAAATTCCAGAGGAGGATAGTATTGCTTGAATTCATTTTTTTTTAATTTGTCATAGCAACTCATTTTATTTCGCTGTTGCAATGCTTGGAGAACCACACCACTTGAGAATATTTGAATATTCGTCAAATCGAACATTGGTAAGTACGTGTACATCCCTCTTCTGTTTTGTCTAGTGATGAATGGTACAAGCCACTCTCCTCCTGGTCTAAATGGAGCCGGAACAGCCTCCCCACCAAATGGCTTTGGTAGTGGGCCCTCATCATCCAACTCGTCATCGTCGTCATCTTCGTGCTCTTCCTCAGCATATTCTTCTCCACCAGGACTACCACTCTCGTGTGGTGCACGGCAGCTGAGTAAGCTGAAGCGCTTCCTGACGACGCTGCAGCAGTTTGGGAGTGATATCTCACCCGAGATTGGAGAGCGAGTTCGAACCCTCGTCCTTGGCCTTGTGGTAAACACCAAACTTCCCACGGCAGTTAACATACTCTTGCTTTCAGTTGCTGAAATCGATTGTACAGCTTGATGAAAACCATTGTACAGCTTGATTAAATCTCTTGTAGAGGTTGAATATGCCTGATTATAAATGTGTGCCTCCATAAATTGCACGAAGGTCATATCCGCATCATAATTCCTTAAAATCGTCATTCGTAATTGCCTGCCTTGCTTATGAGATTTCCAAAGTGCTCCATAGCTGTAATTTAAATCTACAGTCCTAAAACCACTTCAAACTTGCACCTTTTTTTGAAATGAAAGCATAAACTTTCGATGTTAAAGTTTCCCCTTTTGTGCGACTAAATATTTTAATATAGAAGTCCATCTTCTGAAATCGGTATTCTTGTATAAGATAACTACTGCTACTACTTCTACTATTATTAGCACTACTATTACAGCTACTACTACTTTTATGACTACCACTTTAAAGGCCCCACTTGTTGCCTTCTTGTGGGGCGAGCCAGGGAACGTTTATGGCCCAAGTCTGTCACCAATCAGGTTGCCGGGCCGGATGTTCGGAGTTGGTAGAAATTTGTAGCTCGCTTACTATTTGTGTAAGGCATGGGATATTTAAGGTACATGAAAGACAAGTTCTGGCAGATGAGTCCCCTTGCTTAACGTTCACCCGATGGACGGCGCAGACATTGATGCAGATCATAACCACCGAAGGTGGACGGAGGTTATGTTTTCACCCCTGCCTGTCTGTCTGTCTGTGAGCAGGATATCTCAAAACGTTGTGGACGCATATTAGGAAGAAATTTGGGAGACCGGTTAAGTGTGTGACAAGGAAGAATTGATTCGATTTCGGTGAAGATCTGGATCAAGGTCCGGATCCGAGAAGTTTTTCATTGATTCTTCACCATTGAGTGATAAGCCGAAAAATAATATATAGCAAGATATCTCAAAAAGTTATTGACAGATTTTGTCGAAACTTGTTTGACAGGTTGTGTTTGTGACGAGGATGACTTTATTCGATTTTGTTGAAGATCCGAATCCAGATCCGGATATGAGAATTTTTTTAAGTTATTCAAGTGATTCTTCACCGGTGGGAAATGGGGACAAAAACTTCACCATGATATTTCAAAAAGTTGTGCACTTCTTGTGACTGAACGAAATGGATGAGTTGGTTCGGTGACAAGAACAAGCCGATTCGATTTTAGTTCAGGTCCGGATCCAGATCCGGCCTATCAGTGGAATACAAAACATTAACTGTTCAGCCTGGTGGAGGTATGTGCTCTACCGAGTGCTGTTATAATTTTTCTGATGTGTTGCCCTTGTATCTGAAGAATGCTCTTCACGGGAAATATGTGAACCACCTGGTCAACTAGTTTATATGGCAGAAGCTGCTGCCGAGACAGCAAGCGCAGTGAGAATGCAAGCAGTGTAACCTGGTGTCAAAGAGCCTCCAAGAGGCACAGAAAATTTGCTACCACCTTCCAGGCAGGAATTTGGAATTTGTTCTTGGTGCTGGTGGTAGCTCAACTACTCTTTATCAAAGGACACTTTGGGATCTTTAACGTCCACCAACGAGTCGTAGCAGATGGGACGTCCGTTTTAAAGTGCATCCGAGGGGTGGCGCGCACACACACGCAGAATCACTCCTGTGAACCATAAAGGTGATAGTTCAAAGCTGGACCAAAATTCGAACCCAGGCTGGACAGCTCAGAAGCGAGTCACATACCCCGAGGATATCCTGGCAACCCCAAGTCAACAATATGTGTCTTCCCAATCAACCAAAACATCAAAACAAATGTCTCAAACGAGTCCTTATGCCAAGATGTAGGCCGACGAGACCATTAAATACCGCATTTGGAACAAGATCGGTAAACAAGTAGTTGTGCAGTGGAAATAGATCTTCGTCTGCATGTATTATCGGTACAAGCTCGACCAAAAGCCTTCGGTTAATCAAATTTGGTCCATGTTAGGACACAGGTGCGAGTTCCGCCGTCCCCCACGTTCTGACTCAGGACAGTAACCAACCACCCACTGTAAGCTTGATAAATACACTAAGACTATGGTTTTGGCAAGTCAAAACAATATAATTACATATCAAAACTTAACAACATGATTACATTATATACATCAATCAACGACCTGTGGCACGATGACGACTGAGGGCACAACTTTCTGCGTGAGATGTCCATTTTAGTCCTGGAAAAAGTATCAAGCCTCAAAGGTATTTCCAGTTTCAGACAGAGTCTTCTTCCTCGATGCCGATGTTTTGATGGTTTGGTGCACAACGGCAGCAGCTTGAAGATCTTTCCAAACCAGGCATGCCGGTCAGGCACAACCTGAAATTCACTCGGACATGTGAGCCTTTTTTTATTGGCTGGCTCCTCGCTGGCTTCATACAGGTAGAATGCAAGGATGCTGCTTTGTCACCGAGGAGGTGAACACTGACACTATCTGAAGGAATCGCATCCATACCTAAGTGAAGCAGAATATATCAAGGTCCTAAAAATGCAGTGCGCTCTGAAATCACGATATATCATGGTCTGAAAGCACTACGATTTCATGTAGACCCCCTCTCCCTACCTTCGTGGCTTTTCCTGTCTGCTTTTATGTTTCCCCGTTGCTCGGTCGTCTTTTAAATACCCGTCATAAGTGAACCTTTGAGAGTTCCAGAGCTTTCTGCTGATGTCAAAACCATTAAGTCTTGGGGCAGTTGCGTCTTTCAATCGACTCTTTCAGAAATTGCTAATTGATTCCAGATGTTACCATGAAAGAACCATGGATGTGTACGTTAACACAGTCAATTCTTCTTCATGCCACGTTTAATGTTAACCAACACCGTAAAACACGTTCATTTATTAAAAAAAAGGAAAAAAAACTCATCGTGCTGAGTACACACGTTCGCAACTCCATCATGACTGTATCCACTTTTCATGGCAGTGTGGTAGGTACCCTGTTTTCTGATTTCTAAAGTTGAAATCTCCAACTGATCGCATTCGCAACAATCCATGTCTTCTTCGAAAGAGCTGCGTCGCAATGATCAGTGCTGTAAATCCCATACGTCGATAAACTCCAGCTGGACTACTCCTAGAAATGAAGCAATGACCCTTGCAGTACTTGTCGATAGTTATGAATTGACCAGAGGAAGCACTTTCGAAGCTGTCACAATGTCAATTTGGGCCAATCCTTTTGCAATTCGAGGTGAACCGTCATCCGTGTCGGCTGGATAAAGCAAATACGGTGAAGCACTGTGTCCGAAAATTGTGATTGAAGCAAGCGTGCAGATGGAGCGACGCGGTCAAAAGCCGGAAGACGGCATATCTTGTTGTAACTGGAAGTCAAAAGAAACCATCTCAGACAAACTGTACGTGCTGGCAGTCACCTATGCAAGTAAGCCGTAGGGAGATTTGTTTCAAGCTGACACTGGCTTGCTGTAAAGATATACAGGGAGTACTTGAGTAATATTTTGATATCGAGAGCGAAACGATGCTCTCTGTATGATTTCAACACACAGTTCTCTGTACACTGGTTTCTTCCTCAACTACGACCTATTTCATGCTACAATTAGGCCATGCACCGTGATGATTTGCACCAGTTGAAATGATGATCCCCGCGATACCACAATTGCTCTCATTGTACCACTTTCCAGTACCACCGCGTTCGTACCACTCCGGCCCTTTCTGTGCGAGACGGGACCTTGCGTGATGTTTATTTGCATCATGCTTGCCTCCCGGGCCCTGCCACAATCCCACAGTGAGGACTTGCGGCCTGCGTTTGATTAAAGACGTCCATGCGATTCAGACATTGTGCAAGCACACAGTCCTCCAGACTCCATGGAGACGTAACGGGAACCTTGTCAATGATTTGTAAATCAGCGCCGCAATGAAACCGGCCTATTTGGGGACGTTTTAAATCAACATCTGCATCTAATTTAGATTGCTTGGAAGGGCAATGTGGCGTGGAGACGCCAAACAAGGAAATGCTTTGATGGTAATTTTTCCACCTTTTGGTTTTATTTATACAAAAAAAAAAAAGCATGTGATAAATGTCACCCCAGAATATGTCTTAAAAAGTAAATGATTTATCCGTGCCTGAAAGAGCAATGCAGTGTTTGACTGCACTGGTGTTTTGATGTGAATCTTGATCGTTTGTTTTGGAATGTTTCCTTCTCTTGCACGAATACAGTGGTCTGTTGCCTATACACCACCCAGATAAAGGGATGTGTCGACAGAATATGTTGCACGCTTGGAACAAGATCGCCTGTAGGGCGGGTACTCTGCTAATGTAAAGTAATGGAGGCTCAGACTCTTGACAAAGCTTTGTGCCATTTAGTATAAGTTGAGAAACGTTTTGAGCAAAATCAATTTGGGATCATAGATTCTGAACTCCATTGAAGGATACTTGACTGAAGGTGGCAGGATTTTGTAATTTGTTCAGAGTGCCACCAATGACTCACCTTCTCTTCGTGAAAGACATCCATCTTTAACGCCCACCAATGATGAGTGCCGTCAGACGGGTCTTCCGGCATAATGTCTTTTCGATGGACGGCACACATTAATGCGTCGCTCTGCGTGTGAAACACTACCAGGGTGACAGTTTGTAGCTGGCTGGGTTGAGACTTGAAATCAGATTAAATAGCTCAAAGGTCAGTGTGTCAAACTGAGCTATGCTGTTAGCCCTTGTATCTACTTAGTAAGAAAGAAAAATTAGTTTTATACTTGCAGAGGTACCTGGCATTGCCTGGTGCTGTTCTAATCTTGTTGGCATTTTGAAGAAATCAAATTTTAAAAATTTATTTTGTCGGGTGCTAAAACACTTCCATCCACCCACTAAGGAATGGGGTTGGGGATCATTTAATATTACCTTCCACAGAGCTACAAAGGCTTAATTAAGCACTGGAGAGCAATTTATTTATTTGTTTGTTACTTTTAATTATTGTTTATTTATATATTTATTTATTTGTGTGTTTTGCTCAAACATTCCTTGACACTCAGTGATGAACCTCTGAAGGATCGACGAAAATCTGTTTGGCCATTTCAGAAAAATGGTGGCAGACAGACAGACAGACAGACAGACAGACAAGCCGGTAGGTGGACATGAGTAGTCGATCATGTCGAATTTAGTCGTTTTTTCAGCCGTTACTAGCCAACAAAAGCGTCCATAGCAACGGTTCTTTCTCACACATAACTAGGACATACCATGAACCTTCCATACCAGTTTCATGTATATCTGACTCATCGTCTCTGAGATATAACGAACTTCGTTTTTTTTATTGTTTTCGACCAGGGTTCATTCAAAGTCTATCTTCTCCGACAGTTTTCATAGGATCCGGCTGGAAATTTTTGACAATATGGCTGAATGTACTGCCTACAGTCGCTCGTGGCCCGATTTTTGATTTTTGAAAAAATAATTTTTTTATGATTTTTCAAAAATTTCAAAGTCCCGTTGCTGGGCAACGGTGGTGTCCATAGCAACGGTTCTCATTTGCACACAACTCGGTCATGGTATGAACCTACCAACCAAGTTTCATCGAAATTGCCATTGTATTAACAGAGCACTGGACCGAACAGACAGACAGACAGACAGACGTCTCTTGCAGTATAGACGTCATCTATTTAATATTATGAAATAAATTTAATGTTATGAAAGAAATCAAAAAGTTAATAAGAAACAAATTTCTTGCATTATTGCAAGTGTCTCATTCTTCTGATTTTTATTATTCTTAAACATCCCTTGAGCTCTCGATGTTTATTAAATGTGATTGGGGTACAATTCCCCAGTTGACATGAAAAGTCATCATCCGTCGGATTGTGGGTGTGGATGTCAGCACAGCAATATATTTAATTTACTCATGGAGGCTGAGAGTCCTGTAGCGACACCCATATTCTTCAACTAATTTGTCATTTTGCTCTTGTGAACAACACGTTAAACTCTGGTGTTTTGGAAGTTTTCATGGGCTCAAGATCATGGGTAAAAATGGTGAAGAAAATGGATTCGGGGTTGCTATTTGGCTTTGAGCTTCCAACAGAAGAATGTGGGACACGGATCGTAAATAAATTGCCATAAAGAAACCGAATTTATGTAAATTATTTGGTGAGTAAAATAAAATAGATTGTACGATGGCATACAAATCCCATTTCATTATAATGCAGAGTGTGGATGCCATTGAACCAGCAGTTTGTGTGTCGGGAAATGAACTGTGGTGTTGCTTTGTTAATAAACACACATGTGCAGACACACACACACACACACACACACACACACACACACACACACACACACACACACACACACACACACACACACACACACACACACACACACACACACACACACACACACACACACACACACACACACACACGTACTTTTTGTATACAGAGTCGAGGCTCATGGAGGAAGGAGAACACGGAACGGATCAGAACACAATACAATAAAAGAAACAGCAGAAAGAGAAGGTGTAAATGCCAACAGCAGGGCTGAGGGACAAAATATATTGAGACACGAGACAACAAGAGATGCGGGAAGGGATAAGGGGTTGGGGAGAATGCAGGGGTTGGTAATATGGATCCAGAAGCAAGCTCGCAGGAAGGAAAAACTGGGAATTTTGGGGGCGAGGTTTAACACGGTTAGACAAGATCATGGTTTTGGATCTGGGATGGTGGTGAACAGCTGTCTTGAAGACCTGGAGGGAAGAATGAGATTGAAGAGAATATGGAAGTTGGTTTCACGAGAAGGGAGATGCTGGTGAGTCATGTGTGTCCTGCAGAAACCTGGGTGGGGGGGGGGGGAGGGGGAGGAAGCACAAAGCAGGGAGAGATGACTTGTCTGCTATGGCAATGTGATAGATGGGCACATGGACTGAGCTTCATGTTGGGAGATTCCAATGATCTTGAAGGCTTTGGTTCCCACAGCATCCAGCTGAGCAAGGTGTGAGGCAGGGGCACCAGCCCAGTGGAAAGCATAGTATTCCATCAAGCTGTGGATGAAGGCTTTGTTGGTGGATAAGAGTTCATGTTTGTCAAGGAAGGACTTTTAGCCTGGTGTGTTGGCGCAGTGGTTAGGGCAGCGGCTTGGGATCCAACAGGTCCTGAGTTCAAGCCCCGTTGGGCCACTGAATTAATACACCAGGGGGTTGACTCAGCCTGTCATCCTTCCGAGGTCGGCAAAATGAGTACCAGTGTACTGGGCCGGTGTATACCCCAGTTAAAATAGGTGTACCATATCCCTGTGTCGTAAGAGGCGACCAGGGTTGCGTCAGGAAGGGAATCCGGCGTAAAACATGTGCCAAATCACTATGCGGATCATACGGATGATCCGCTGTGGCGACCCCTCACGGGAGCAGCCGAAAGGAGAAGAAGAAGAAGAAGAAGAAGAAGAAGAAGAAGTTTGTCAAGGAAGGACTTTGCACAGTGGAGGATGCCCAGTCGGCGACTTGCTTTGGAGACCAACTTTTAAATATGTTTTGCCCAAGAAAGATCATGACTGAGAGTGGGAGCCAAGAGTTTAACCCTAACTGAGATTCTTCTAGAATCTAGATGGTTGTTAGGAAAATAGATTGGAGGGTTTGCCAGAGAGCCCCTTTAAGGGAGAGAAAGTGAGAGTGTGGGATTTGTCCACATAGAAAGATATATTCCAAGAGTTTGATAAGCTTGTGATTTTGTCATTGTCTGAAGAGAGGGAAGAGGCTGCAACCTGCCTATCTGAAGGACGAGGGATGCCACCACAGAAGGTGGAGTCATCAGCAAAGAGATAACGAGGGTTTTCCACCTCTTACATTAAGGCTTTGTTTTTCCCATGCAGTCAGTGTAGACTTGTACCAAGATTATATTTAATAGTATAATTCTAAGGCATTACAAACCTCTTCAAACCTCCAGCAATTGTAAAATGTGGTTAATGAATCAGCACGCCAAAACTCTACATATCTGTGATTCCAATTGGCCCACGATCCAATGATTCCATATTTTGTTTGGACTGCCATATGACTTTGACCTTCGACATTTATGGATATTTGGTAAATTACGAAAATGTGTCTCCATATCCAATATATCCATAAAACTCAACATCATGAAAATCAGAGGAAAATTATTCAAGTTATGATCAAAAAGGTGTTTTTTGTTAATTTGGTCACAATCTGAAAAAAAAGAAGTAGGTCAAGGACACCAATCAAGTAACAGTTGCACACCTTGAGTACACGTCCACTATTATGATGCAAGATCGTCTTGGAAGGTCAAGCGGTCTTTGAGATTCCGCATTAGCAAAATTGAGCGATGACAAAAAAAATATGCGTGTTGTTTGTTTTCAGCCACCATTTGATCTTGACCTTTAACCCATAGGGATATGCTGCACATTACTTTCTATTCACATTACTGATGTAAACTCAGCCCTGATGCTTTAGGGATACCTGGCATTGCCTGGTGCTGTTCTATTTTCTTAATAAATGCATGTCTTCATGAATGATCTTCCCAACACCCATCCCATTCCTAATTTTTTCATTCCTCCTCCTTTTCATCAGTGACGCATGAGCCATCAACCTCAGCATCCTCGTCATTCTCTCTGATATACTCCTGTTTTTTTTTTTCTTGTTTTTATTTTTCAAAGCGTACGTAACTGATGCATACTGTGCATGATGAATGGTCATACCATTATCTTACACACCTTTACCTTCGCTATTCGGGGCGACCTTTTGTCACATACAACCCCCTTTTTATCTCTGATTCCCTATCTCTTATTTCATTTAAACATCAGAGGAAAGAAGAAAATAGGACTGCATTAAAAACGAAACAATTCAAAATCGCAACATGTGCAGAAACTCCACAATTTGAGAACACATGCTCACAGCATCTGATGGAAATAAAGACCACTTCACCTTCTTTTGATAAATGGTTTTAAAAGGTTCCGCAGTGCTTCACCGCACTTGTGCAGCACCAGAATAGCCCCCAAAGTAGTTGTATTCCAATAAAATACTCTGAAAATGTTTAAAATAGGCAGATGCCACGAATATTACAAGACCTGTTTGTTTCTCGCCCCCAAATTAAGCTGTTGGCCGTACTTGCTGAAGGTGGTTTTGTTTTTGGTAACACAATAAATAACACGTTGCATCCCCTTGGGCATTGTGTTGGAGAAATTTGTGCTTTTAATGATTGATTAGTGTAACATGTTTATCTTGTAATTGATGAGAGCATTTTGCTTGGAAAGCCCAGGAAAGCCTGGGCCCACATCATGGTACCTCGTTGTACCGCGGTGTTGATACATGCCAGAAATTCTCTTTTGTCACCTTCGCCTCTTCCGAGTCGATTATATGGGAGAAAAACGCACTTGAGACGGCCTTTCATCCGATCGGTGAAAACTTTTTACTTTGTTCCGTATTTCTGTATTTTTTCTTTTCAGAACTCAACAATATCTATTGAGGATTTTCATTCCAAGCTGCAAGAAGCGACAAACTTTCCTCTGCGCCCTTTTGTTATCCCATTCCTCAAGGTGAGATGTTTTTTTTTTTTGAATGTACTCCTTTGATGTGCATTGTATTATTGCTTTCCATTTGGGATTTGGATCCGTGTTATAAAAACGTATACTTTTCTTTTTTTCTTTTCAAGTACAAGGTTGAGGCTTATGGAGGAGAGGAAGAAAGACGTGTTGGGAATTAAAGGCAATTATCCATTTATTACAAGACCAGTGATCTAACCCCCTGATGAGCAAAGAGTTTGGTCGGGAGGTTATTTTTTTTCATTTATTTATATTTTCATTTTTGGATATTATGCGACAATTCTGTGAATCTTCCTGGTGTATCGGCTTCAATATCCATCGGCACACAAAATTTCAGCTTTCTCAGTCACCTGGAAGGTACCGATCTTTAATATCAGTCATTGAGTTAGTGAGTCATTAGAAAGAGCTTTATATATTCGATATATATATATATATATATATATATATATATATATATATATATATATATATATATATATATATATATATATATATATATATATATATATAATATATAGTGTGTGTGTCTTCATTGTCCGTTTTTTTCTACAAAGGTTTTCGAGACTCGTTGGACTAATTTTGCCTGAAGTGGGATGTCGAATATGCCTGGTGTTGGCTTAATGGTCAGAATGGTGGGCTTGGGATCCTAGGATCCTGAGTTCAAATCCCACGTGGCTGTTGAATTAATACCAGGTGGGGTTGACTCTACCTGTCATCCTTCTGTGGTCGGCACAATGAGTGCCAGCGTGCTGGTATCATGCATCGGATTGGCGACCCGTCCAGGATTGTACCCAATAACCAAGGAGACTGCTAAAGCAGCACCAACGCTCTGCACAGAGTATGGCCCAATGGATGGATGGATGGGATGCCAGAAAACATTGCTGTTACATGCAATGCGTTGACCATCAAAGATTGAACAAAAAATTACTAAAATGGCTAGAGAGAGAGAGAGACCATGGACAAGGGCACGCCATCAAACTCAAAGGCAGAACAACCCATCATCATATTGACATCTGCATAAAACACAAATTGAAGCATAATTTGAAAGAATTAGGACGTCAGCTTTGGGGCATAAAGACCCAGGGACCATAAAATTGCACATCTGCGATGGCGTAGAAACGCATCACATTTTAACGTGTTTCTTTTTTGTTTCATCCCCGAATAAGGTGTCTCGAGTAATGGTGCCGAGGGGCTTACACCGCTTTGAATTGCTGAGCCTTTGCTATTTTGAATCTTTCGGTTCGTATTTTGTTTCGCTAATTTCCATTGCACAATGTGAGGATGTGTACATAAAGGTAAACTTCACTCTCGATCTATCAGGTGTCGACTTGAATTTGAGCCATAAGTGATGATATTGGATGACCCTTCACACAATCATTTTCAGGTCATAAACCAGCAGAAACCTTTTAAAAAAATCTTTTCCTTCTGAGAACACCTTTATATTCACTGTACAAGGATGATCATTTTGATGGGAAGGTTTTTTCCTCATGTATATTTGCAGCTATCGGAAGTCCGTGCAGGTTTGATACAATTGTTCAAACAAATACAGTTTCGCAGACGATGTGGATTTGGAAGAGAACAAGTAAACAGTCCCAGTTTTGTCTCTGTTGCTGTCGATTGTTGTACACTTTTGTTTGTGTCGATTGTTCTCGTATCGTGCGCTCATTGCCGCTTCTTTTGCATGCCCATTTGGTTGTTTGGATCTTCTCTGTACCTATCTCGACTGGTTGGGCCAAACTATTTAAAGCAAACATTCACATGTATTCGTGTTTTCTCCATGCATAATAAATACATGGGCCCTTATTCCATCCTGTTGACAGCTTTGAATGTTTTATTATATAAAAGGTTTGGAGTCTCGGGGGGGGGGGGGTTGGAGTCTCGGGGGAGGGGGGGGTGGAGGGGGAGGGATTTCAGGAATAGTTGGAGAGTTCTCACACATATGTACACTTTGGCTAAATTACAATGCCAGTCAAGCCATCTGGTTCATGAAAGGCTTTGGCCAATTTTTTTTCCCAGCTGACCCCATAAGAAGGTAGAAATAATTGTCGTCGTGAAAGAAGTAGTCGGCATTAAAGATAAAGGCAGAGCTTGCGTATATATATATATATATATATATATATATATATATATATATATATATATATATATATATATATATATATATATATATATATATATATATGACCCACTAGCAGGGGTAACTGGCATCAGGAGAAGAACAATTGAGAGGGGGTGTAGGAGAGTTGAAAGACCAGTAGGCTGGGAAAATTGATTGGATGGGAGGGGGGAGGGTGTTGAAGAATTTGAGGGCTGGGGGGTAGGACAATTGGAGGACCCATGGTGAGCAGAATTTCTGGTGGGCCAAGGACTGGGCTGGGGAGATGGGGAGGGTGACACAGTTGAACCATATCAACAACTGTTGAACTCCACAACACCGAGGGGGTGTGAAACAGGGCTCAAACTCCAGCTGCAGAGCCTTTCCACCCAAACACAAACACCTCGGCAGTTTGCAGTCAAAATTAATTGCCGATACGATTGCTCAATACGTAAAGGAAACTTGAAAATAACATAACGACAAATGAACATAATTAACCCGAACTTTCGGTAAGTCCAGCCATCCTCACTGTAATCTTCTTCTTCTTCTTTCGGCTGCTCCGTTCGAGGTCGCCACAGCGGATCATCCGTATGATCCGCATAGTGATTTGGCACATGTTTTATGCTGGATGCCCTTCCTAACGCAACCCTGGTCGCCTCTTACGACACAGGGATATGGTACACCTATTTTAACCGGGGTATACACCGGCCCGGTACACTGGTACTCATTTCGCCGACCTCGGAAGGATGACAGGCTGAGTCAACTCCCTGGTGTTATACGACTTGGTATATACATATATACACATACATATATGTATGTGTGTATATATATATATATATATATATATATATATATATATATACATATAAATATTCAGTGGCCGAACGGGGCTTGAACTCAGGACTTTTTGGGTCCCAAGCCTATGCCCTAACCACTCCGCCAACACCAGGCTGTAATGTGAAGCGCATTACAGTGAGCCATCCTCTCTGTAATGCGCTTCATATAATCTATGCATCATAACCTCGAATGGTTTGCACTATGAACACATGTAAACATTAATAACCATGATGTACAGTTTCATTTCTTCTTCTTGTGTATGGCAGCTTGGCTGCTGGGTAGCTATCATTTTTTGGGGGCACGAATATACCCCTGATGCTGTGCCCCTATACCAGTTCACTGGTACTCATTTTGCCGACCTCGGAAGGATGACTGGCCGAGTCAACCCCACCTGGTGTTTATTCAGTGGCCGACAGGGCTCAAATACAGGACCCCAAGATCCCAGGCCAGCCACCTGAACCACCAAGCCAACACCAGGCTATAGTTTCACTTGCTGGACAGTACAGTACTCGTATTCGCTCTACCTACTCGTTAAAACATTCCCTCATATTTACTTTCGGTAAGTTAAGTTTGAGGTAGTTATGTATCAAAATAGGTAACTATTATTATGCATAAATTATGTTAAAGGATTCACAGTAACAACAACTAAACTTATGGGAAGCTAATGGTCATAAAAACACACCAAGTAGCCAATGTTCACCACAAGGAAGAACTTGGTCCATGTGCCAAGTTTGGTGGCAATCGGCCCAGTAGTTTTGGCATGATTGGTGTTACACACACACAGACAGACAGACAGACAGACAGATAGAAAATGACATTTATTTATGAGATGATCGAAGCAGTGTTATCATTGCCTCTGGCTTCTCGATTACTAATTTGAGAAGTGTTGCATTATGGAAAGAGAATAATGAATTGAGCTCTACTAGCAAGTTGCTCGTGCCCACACGGGATTCAAAATGGGGTCGGGGTGAAAGCGACAACAATTGCAAATGGCATCATCTGTCATCGAGCTGGCAAGCTGGGAGCAACAATGGGCATATATTGCCGTGTATGATGCAATTTAAATGCTCTCATCATGGTGAAGTGCTCATTTGAAACTGTTTGTTCGATATGTGTTCCTTTTATCTTGCCAAGGCTCCGCATTTTTGAATTTGGATTGGTATCAAAGCCAGTGACCAATCTTCTTATATATTATTTCCGAGTTTGAGGTTTCATGTCGCGCTATCATCGACTTTGTTCTGCGCTCGAGTAACGTGATATTCGGCTTACATTATCTCAAAGACCATATGAGGTGCATGGTACAAAAAAAGTAAATAAAATGGTTCTGAAACAGTGAAATCGTATTCCACTTACTGCATTAAAGTAAAATTACTTCTGATACTCTGCATCAGTTCGTTTCTCAAACACACCCACCCCAACATGTCGCGCAGAGCGCGGGTTATGCTAGTTGCAAATGAATGGTAGGATTCTCAGTACTCAAACTTGATATATTAAACACCGTGATGGTCATGTCCAACGCTTTCATGGTTTATGATTGCACAGGACATAGATTATACGAAGAGAGTAATGCTGAAGGTCTCACGTCTCAGCAACACGACAATGAACTACCATCCTTTCATCTCCTTCTCCCTCATGGGTTGCACGATGAAATATCAGGGAGATTAAGTTGAGAAACTGTTTCGATAATTATCGCAAAGCTATTAACCTGGATGGTGTTGTCAGTATTTGAGAATTGCCTGTAACACTTGAGTGGGGGTGATTTGAAACGTTCCGCAGGTGTTGATAAAGTGCAAGAGAATAGCGTAACGGAATCAGACTTACCACTTTTAAATCAGGACAGTTACATGTTCATGACAGAAACAAACATGGTGCAAAATACATCTCGGATGCACATTCCATCCCATCCTATTGTTACTTCCTCATGTCGTTGGAAAATGTGACTGATTGATTTATGCCGTTTTAAGGTCCAAAAGAATGTGGCAGAGGTAGCGCACTTACCTTTTAAGGTGTATGGTGTGTGTTTGATTGACGACCGGATTATAAACTGTAGGATTGGTGCATTGGAGGTAGGGTATTGCATGTACCTCCAAGTGTGTACTCTGTCGAATGGATGTTAAGCTGGATGTCCTGTTTGCTAGCATTGGTGGATGAATGATTCCAACGGTGTCTTTCGTGAAGAATAGGTGAGTTAGCTCCGGAATCCTGAACAAATATCAAGTCACCGCCACTTTAGTTCAATCGTCAACCCTGGCCAGCTGGGTCGTGGAAAACTTGGGCCAAAAACTTTCTATTTGCCCTGTTTTGTTTCAACAAATCACTCGCTTGTCCTCAACCTCCTTTACCCACTTTTCGACACAGGCAAACCTGCCTCTGCTCCAGCGAGAGCTGCTGCACTGCGCCCGCCTTGCCAAACAGACCCCGGCACAGTACTTGGCATTGCACGAGCGGGCTCTACTGCACGGCACGGCGACCACGCCGCCCCTGCCAGAATCGGCAGATGGTCCTCCAGGCCGCATTGAGCATAAGGACAATGGGAAAAGGTCTACCCCAGACAGGTATGCATTTGCACATCCCCACCTATTTATTACCCCTAAATTTTTTTTGAGGTCATCTTGCCTTTTTGTCATTGCTCTTTGATCTCAAGTTTTCCATAATGTATATTTAAATAAATTGCAAAGTAAAATTAGAACAAATGCAAAGCTACCTCGGAGTAACTCAGCTGTAAAAATTGAAGTGACTGTATAAACTGTATTTCTTTTATCATTTTAATTCTTCTTCTTGAGTAGATTACCACTGCTTGAGCTCTGTCACCTATACGTATACTCGAGGTTCTTCTTATTCTTTCATATGCAGCACAAGGCTGTGGGGCAGCATCATTGGCTGAGGGCTCGTCTGTGCCGCTGATGCAGTGCCCTCTGTAGGTTATGGCAGGAATGTTGGAATTTGGCCAGGGTGCAGGAGACGGCTCACCTACTCTTAGCGAAGGACACTGTGGGATCTTTAACGTCCCACCAACTTATGGCGGCAGACGGGACACCCAGTTTAACATTCATCTGAGGGACGGCACACACAGCGATGAATCACACTGCCTGTGAAAGGACAGGTTATAGCTGGAACAAGATTCGAACCCAGGCTTGACAGCTTAGAGGCGTACTCCTTGATACTACCCTTACCTGAATTGCAAAACATTGTGCATAGTCTTCTTACCGCTGCCACCGAAGATGAAGGAGGTTATGTTTTAACCCCTTTCTATCTGTTTCTGTACAGGATATCTCAAAAAGTTGTGGACAGGTTTGGTGTGTGACAAGGACGAACTGTTTCGATTTTGGTGAAGACCCTAGATCCGGATTCGACTACTTGAATTTTAAAAGTGATTCTTCACTATTGAGAGATAGGGCCAAACACGATATATAGCACCATATCTCAAAAAGTTGTGGACGGATTCGGACGAAACTTGGTGGACAGTTTGAGTGTGTTGCAAGGATCCGGATCTGGATCTGATAATTTTTTAAATGATTCTTCACCATTGAGAGATCGGGCTAAACTAATATATAACATCTCAAAAATGTCTTTGGCCTGATATATTCTGGTGGATCAGGCATTGCGTGGCGGAGGTATGCACTCTACCGAGTGCCCTTCTAGTTTATGACAGTTTCTATAAAGGTGCAAATGATGATAATTGTACTTTGCTTTCAAAATCTGAATGAAAGTTCAAGGACCCATTTACGACCCTGTTTGGCAGAGCGAAAGAGAATGGGTTGGACCGTGATGGGCTGACATCTGAGCCTGCCCCGAAACGGGTATGCTCATTGAGTCCCTTGCAGCGCTTTAGCCCGGGTCACAGCCTCCCGGCTCACGGCCCAAGCAACGGTGCTCCCGGTCATCTCCACCATACCACGGGCCTTCCACCTCCGCCACAGGGCCACCACCACCGCTATGGCCCCGATGAAATGGCTCCCGGCACACCTGCTTTCCGGGAAGCCTATGGCAGACATAGTGAACCACGCGACTCTCCAGGAGACCGGCACCGCACGTTGGGTATGGTCTGGAAAATCCTTTCCTTCAACGCAGTTTATCCCTATTCTCTGTGTTATAACAAAATGAGAACTTGCTGATGAGTTGTTCGTTCAATACTTTCGTACGTCGTCATTTCTGTACTTGGGTAGGTTGGTGTGAGATGTTGCCGGTATTTCGTAAGCATCAATACTTCATCAGTGCACTTGTTGTTGTCTTCTTTATGAGTGGTTTCGTGGTTGCTTAGGTAAAGCTTGCATCGTCACTGTTTTGGCCAACTCGAAATACCGAGCTGAAATAGATTTGGCAGAAGTTAAATAGAATTGGAGAAAGATTAAAAAAAAAAAATTTTTTTTACACATAAATAAATACAGATGGGACAGACCGCTTAGCATTCCTTTTAAAGGAGGATTTCATCCAAAATGCCACTGCCTCCTGTGATGCATTGAGATTGCGATTCTGGTTCAAAATCCACATGGACCATTGTCTCTTTGGCAAGCATGCTTTTCTCCACCTTATTCAGTCGCACACTCGCATTGACACACACACACACACACACACACACACACACACACACACACACACACACACACACACACACACACACACACACACACACTGGGGAAAAAGTGCTGCTGTGTTGACTTTGGAGCTTATTTTCAGCCAGCCAGTCCTCTCAGGGCTGTGGCTTGGAAACACTGCAGTTGCAAATAATGTAAGTGTCATCCCAGGAGTCTCAAGTTTGAATGTTGGCCCTGCTTTTGTGCGCCGCCTGCCACAAGCGATTGCAGGCCACGCCACGAGTCAATGTGCATGGCATTGACTGCTTCTCTCAACGAATGGTCGAAATTGTCCGAGGGTGCAGGGAAAGAGATCTCTTGACACGTGTCACCAATATCAACTGTGATATCTTGATCTCGCAGCTAAAGCACAGTGGGTGCACTTAATGTGGCGTCTCAAACTAATTTTTCGCAACTGTACCACAAGGAGAATAACATGGGTAATGAAGCACCTGGCTGCTGGTTGCATCATGTGTGGGAGTCGCAATGCTTCCTGGGATGAGGGCATGCGTATCAGAGCGTATAATTTGGCAAGGGTACTGCTCAGAACGGTCTGTTCTTTTGAAATGGACTGTGTGATTGCTAATGTTCACCAAGGAATGCGAGCGGATGGCACACCTGCTTTGTATCCCTCGGCCAAAAATGCTTACTCATTGATTCAACATCCGACAAGTGAGGCACCAGGATGACAGTTTATAGTCTGACTGGGAATCAGGCCCAGACTGGACACTCGGGGCCATGTGCTGGCCATTGTGTTTTTATTTTGTTTTTGAACAACTTCGACGGTTGATGACGATACTTGTAAATGATATTGCCAATTGTTATGTCACATTTGTCTTTACATTCATGACCATCATTAATTAGACATAATCGGTGACCGTGAGCAATTATCCATCGATGTTGTTATGTGTTTCACTGACTTGTCAAGAAACCTCTCCATCGCAGGTCATTTCATTTCCTGCTATCGAGGAACCAACCTGGTCAAAAAGAGCAAGGGTTATTATCACACCTCGACAACCCCCAAATTATACCACCAACTGCATGCCGGAGACCCTTTAAAAAGTACAGGTAGCTCAGGTCACCTTTGTGCATCAGCATTTATTTATTTATCACCAGCAAATGCAACCCATCGCTTCACTGATGGGGATATGAAAGGGTGGGGTGGGGGAGAGGAGAGGAGGGGAGAGGATTGAGGGATAGGAGGGGAGAGGAGATGATGGAGGGGAAGGGAGAGGAGAGGAGAGGAGAGGACAGAGGGAAGGGAAGGGGGAGGAGAGGATGGAGGGAGGGGAATGGAGAGGAGAGGAGAGGACGGAGGGAAGGGAAGGGGGAGGAGAGGATGGAGGGAGGGGAATGGAGAGGAGAGGACAGAGGGAGGGGAAGGGAGAGGAGAAGAGAGGACGCAGGGAGGGGAAGGGAGAGGAGAAGAGAGGACGGAGGGAGGGGAAGGGAGAGGAGAAGAGAGGACGGAGGGAGGGGAAGGGAGAGGAGAAGAGAGGACGGAGGGAGGGGAAGGGAGAGGAGAAGAGAGGACGGAGGGAGAGGAGAAGAGAGGACGGAGGGAGAGGAGAAGAGAGGACGGAGGGAGGGGAAGGGAGAGGAGAGGACGGAGGGAGGAGAATGGAGAGAGGAGAGGACGGAGGGAGGGGAAGGGAGAGGAGAAGAGAGGACGGAGGGAGAGGAGAAGAGAGGACGGAGGGAGGGGAAGGGAGAGGAGAGGACGGAGGGAGGGGAAGGGAGAGGAGAGGACGGAGGGAGGGGAAGGGAGAGGAGAGGACGGAGGGAGGGGAAGGGAGAGGAGAGGACTGAGGGAGGGGAAGGGAGAGGAGAGGACTGAGGGAGGGGAAGGGAGAGGAGAGGACGGAGGGAGAGGAGAGCAGAGGATGGAGGGAGGGAGGGGAAGGGAGAGGAGAAGATGGAGGGGAGAGAGAGGACGGAGGGAAGAGGAGAGGACGGAGGGAAGAGGAGAGGACAGATGGGAGGGGAGGGGAGAGGAGAGGATGGATGGGAGGGGATAGGAGGGATGGGAGGGGAGAGGAGAGGAGGGATGGGAGGGGATGGGAGGGGAGAGGAGAGGACGGATGGGAGGGGAGAGGAGAGGACGGATGGGAGGGGAGAGGAGAGGACGGATGGGAGGGGAGAGGAGAGGACGGATGGGAGAGGAGAGGACGGAGGGGAGGGGAGAGGAGAGGACTGAGGGGAGAGGAGAGGACGGAGGGGAGGGGAGAGGAGAGGATGGAGGGGAGGGGAGAGGAGAGGACGGATGGGAGAGGAGAGGACGGAGGGAAGAGGAGAGGACGGATGGGAGGGGAGAGGAGAGGACGGAGGGGAGAGGAGAGGACGGATGGGAGGGGAGAGGAGGGATGGGAGGAGAGGAGAGGACGGAGGGGAGAGGAGAGGACGGAGGGGAGAGGAGAGCATGGATGGGAGGGGAGAGGAGGGATGGGAGGGGAGAGGAGAGGACGGATGGGAGAGGAGAGGACGGAGGGGAGGGGAGAGGAGAGGACGGAGGGGAAGGGAGAGGAGAGGAGAGGACGGATGGGAGGGGAGAGGAGAGGACGGATGGGAGGGGAGAGGAGAGGACGGAGGGGAGGGGAGAGGAGAGGACGGAGGGGAGGGGAGAGGAGAGGACGGAGGGGAAGGGAGAGGAGAGGACGGAGGGGAGGGGAGAGGAGAGGACGGAGGGGAAGGGAGAGGAGAGGACGGAGGGGAGGGAGAGGAGAGGACGGAGGGGAGGGGAGAGGAGAGGACGGAGGGGAGGGGGAGAGGAGAGGACGGAGGGGAGGGGAGAGGAGAGGACGGAGGGGAGGGAGAGGAGAGGACAGAGGGGAGGGGAGAGGAGAGGACGGAGGGGAGGGGAGAGGAGAGGACGGAGGGGAGGGGGAGAGGAGAGGACGGAGGGGAGGGGAGAGGAGAGGACGGAGGGGAGGGGCAGAGGAGAGGACGGAGGGGAGGGGGAGAGGAGAGGACGGAGGGGAGGGGAGAGGAGGGGGAGGTTGGAGGGAGAGAAGGGAGAGCTAGGAGGGAGAGAAGGGGGAGCTAGGAGGGAGAGAAGGGGGAGCTCAGAGGGAGAGAAGGGGGAGCTAGGAGGGGAGAGAAGGCGGAACTAGGAGGAGAGAGCGAGGAGAGAAGGGAGGGGGAGCTCGGAGTGGAGAGTGAGGAAGGGGGGAGAGTGACGCTTCACTGTACATTGCTATACATTCTGGGAGGTAGGGGTGGGAGTGAAGAGGATGGGGTTGCAAGGAGGGGGAAGTGGGGAGAGGAAGTGGGTGTTCTGGACTTGAAAGGAGGGGGGGTTATACTTGCATTTGGGAGGGGGACCTGAGGGGAAGCGGGGAGGATGGTCCTGTCTGCTGGCATTAAGTACAGGATTGAATGAAATGGGGTATGTTAAAACAGGATAGCAAAACCACCCCTCATTTTCAAACAGCACGTACCATTTTTGGTCATTATAACATAGACTTCCCTTGAGGTATGCGACTTGAACTTCGGCTGCCACTCTGTTTACCTGCTCTGGAACTGGATCTCTCTGTGGGGGTCACACATTGCCCCGAGATGCCGGAGTACCCTGGAACGTGCAAACGAGAAAAACAAACACCCCTCCAGCAGCTGGACCCATCGCGAAGCCCAACCCCACAGTCCAAACCCAGAAAGGCCAACAGACCCTTGTGCCCATTGTACCCGAGCCGCAGTGCTTATACATGCCCAGAGATGCCAGTGTTTCATGCCTTTAATTTCAGCACACGTTTTAAAAGCAAAATGCGATAAGCCCCAGAATCTCTCAATCCGAGCCGAATCCCAAAATTCAAACTATGGAATCAAACCCAGCAGCATCTCCAACCATCAAAAAAGTTCTCATCGACCCAACGCACACACTGCCCGACACTCGGGGCTCAAAACATAACACAAACACCGCAGCACAACATAAGGACCTCCAAAACGCATCATGACTATCCATTGTTTATCACTTCATTAACGTAGAGAGAATGAGAGAGAAAGAGAGAAAGAGAGAAAGAGAGAAAGAGAGAAAGAGAGAAAGAGAGAAAGAGAGAAAGAGAGAAAGAGAGAAAGAGAGAAAGAGAGAAAGAGAGAAAGAGAGAAAGAGAGAAAGAGAGAAAGAGAGAAAGAGAGAGAGAGAGAGAGAGAGAGAGAGAGAGAGAGAGAGAGAGAGAGAGAGAGAGAGAGAGAGAGAGAGAGAGAGAGAGAGAGAGAGAGAGAGAGAGAGAGAGAGAGAGAATGAGAGAATGAGAGAATGAGAGAATGAGAGAATGAGAGAATGAGAGAATGAGAGAATGAGAGAATGAGAGAATGAGAGAATATGAGAATGAGAATGAGAGAATGAGAATATGTATGGAGGGGTGGGGAGCAATGATAAACCAAGAAATGAAGGGAAGGGATGGATGGATGGAAAGTCGATTCACAGCAAGTTCCACAGTTGTTCATGAACACGCAACACTCCAATCTCACAGAGTGAACACAAGGTGTAAGAAATGAATGAGTTTCCACCTGCTGTTGCTTCGTCTGTTATTACATTCCCTGTTGCATCTGCAATGAGCTTGGGTTTTGGAAACGGCTCTCCCCTAATAACCCCCAAAGTACTCCACAAGGGAGTGTGTCTCCGAGCATCTATTGGCAGTGCTCAGCATGACCGCTCTGAGGACTGGTGAAGGCGACATTTTAAACTTTTGTCAGATTAACTAAGACAACGAATCAAACATTTATATATGGCCTTCATTTACATTATCACCAAACATTGTCTTGAATGTCAATTTGTTATTTTATATTTAAAAACGACAACAGCTGTGATCATCATTTACACTGCCATCTACTATCTTGCCATGGTTTACAAACACGGGTTTTTTCCATCCATCCATCCCTTCTATCTCTCCCTTTCCTTCATCCATCCCTTCCATCTATCTTCCTTTCATCCGTCCTTACCCTTCATCCATCCATTGATAAGGAATGGCAGGCTTGGCACCGTTACGCCATGGGGCACAACATAGGCAGATGGTCGATTGATGTATTTTTGATCGTGTTTATCAGAGGGACAGTGGGTACTTTTGCTGTGTATCACCATGGGTTGCAAATGACTATCCAAGCAGCTTGTAGAGTGCTTGCCAAGTGGCATAAGCACTCAAACAAGCACTCCAATGAAATGGTTGATAAGCAAGGACTGGCTTGGCAAGCGATTAGCGATCGCCGATCCGTCAGACAAACACCCTGCACATTTTCACAGTTTCAATTTTGTAATCAGCTTCGTTTAAGAGATTCTCGAGGTTATGACATTTGTGGAAATGAAATATAGCCACGAATGCTGGCATCTCCGGGTGTTTATAAGCATTGTGATGTAACCAGCAATTTGTAGGTTTGATGAACAGGCATTCCATGATATAAGCCGAGTGTTGGCTTAATGGTTAGGGTGGCGGGCTTTGGATCCGAGGGTCCTGAGTTCAAATCCCGCTCAGCTGTTGAATTGATACCAGGTGGGGTTAACTTAACCTGTCATCCTTCCGAAGTCGGCAAAATGAGTGCCAACATGCTGGTATACTGTGTTGGAGTGGCGACCCGTCCAGGATTGTGCCCCATAGCCAAAAAGACTGCTTAGGCATCACCAACGCTCTGCACAGAGTATGGTCCCAATATCCTCCTCCTCCATGATATGAGTGAGGAAAGTGGAAAAAAAAAGTTTATTAAGAAACCATTGTGGCCTGTTCTAAAGGCCCAGTCACACCTTGACGTTTTAGCCAGGAATGGCAACGTATAAAAATGCACGTAAAACGTTGGCGTACGCTGAAGTTTTGCGTTTTTTTTTTTTTTAAGTTTTGGTCGTATTCATAACGTGTTGGTCGTATGCATAACGTATTAGTAACGGGCACAGAACGTTTCGTTGTGTTAAAGATAACTTATACCAACGAATGCTTAGCCTGTTTTCGGCGTTCACAACCTATGCCCAACGATAGTTTAACTTAGTCATAGTGCGCTGCACGTATCACCGACGAACTCGTGGCGTTCTCTGTTAAAAACCTGCTGCTCACTGATTTAAATCATACCCTCCTGAAAATTGGAAGTGTCACCATCGCAGTCACACCTTGACGATTTAGCCAGCGTATGCCGACCTATGAAAAATGTGTCTAAAACGCTGGGACACGTCGAATACGGTATGGGTAAGTTGTGTATACGTTAGGAGCACGATGAAAAACAATCAAGTACGCTGGCATATTACGTGGTACGTCGAGTACGTCGTGAAATTTCAAGCATGCTGAAAATTTTACGACGTACTCGACGTATGGCTCACAAGTTCCACATACGCTGGCATAAGTTCTCGGCACGCTCCGCAATCGTTTACACACGTCGGCCACACGTTACTTTTAAGTTACTCGTAAGTCGAAACACGTCGAGGTGATGTTTAGCATACCCGAAACTTAATTTTTAACCTACAAGTAACGTGCTTTGAACCTATGAGTAGCGTGCTTTGAACCTATGTTTAACGTATCTCAAACGCACATTGACGTATGTAGACGAATTTGATTGACGTCTTCCGGACGACCACAGAACTTACTGAACATGTTTCTAACTTACAGCTACCGTATAATGGCGTATTGGCAGCGTTTAGGGGAATTGGTATAAACAAATGGGCTTCACAAGAGGAACCCGTCAGTGTTCCAGACTCCATGTTGAGTAGATGTCAATGTCACTAGCAGTGGCAGTAGTAGTAGTAGTAGTAGTAGTTCGAGAGAATTTAGTGCTGTCGATGTTAGTAGCAGTCGTAGTAGTAGTAGTCGTAGTTCGAGATAATTTAGTGATGTCGATGTTATTAGTAGTAGTAGTTGGAGAGAATTTAGTGATGTCGATGGTAGTAGTAGTAGTAGTAGTAGTAGCAGTAGTAGTAGTTCGAGAGAATTTAGTGATGTCGATGTTGGCAGTAGTAGTAGTAGTAGTTCGAGAGAATTTAGTGATGTCGATGTTGGTAGTAGTAGTAGTAGTAGTCGTAGTAGTAGTAATAGTAGTACTTTCAAGTAACGTGTTGCAAAGTGTGAACAACGTTCGTGTAGCGTGCTTACAAAACGTTACTCATTGGTCAGAAATAAGTTTCGGGTACGCTAAACATTACTTCCACGTGTTTCGACTTATGAGTAACTTACAAGTAACGTGTTTCAACGTGTGTCAACGATCGCATAACGTGCCTACAACTTATGGCCAGCGTAGCGGAACATGTGAGTCATACGCCGGCATACGTCGTAAAATTTCAAGCATGAAAAAATTTGAGGAAAACCCAAAAGTTCAACGTTTAAAGCCAGCGTACTACCACTTATGGCAGTGTTTTTCAGCGTGGTCTTAACATATACAAAACGTACCCATAACGTATTCGACGTGTACCAGCGTTTTACACAAATTTTCCAAAACACTGAACAACAAAAATTTTTTACTGGAGATGTGTAAATTGATTTAGACTAATTTGGGTACGCTGATTTCAAAAATCATAACCGTTTTGCTGTATCACGTCAGGATTTTCAGTTACAGAAATATTCCCATTGCCTAGAAGTCAGAATTTCAATGAAATTTACAAAAATTCATTTATTCATTTATTTCATCATGAATGCTTCAAAATTATAGAAATTACAGAAAAACTCCACTAGAATGTAATTAAAAATGCTTTAGGCATTTGGCTTTGCGTTTGTGCTGCTCTGTCTCAGTTTCACGATGCAGGAACCAGCAGAAATTGCCCATCACGTTCGGGTTGTGCCGCCCTTGGTAACGCGTCACCATGAGTGAAATCTCTTGGTGGAATCGCTCGCCGTGCTCGTCCGAGACTGCTCCCAAGTTGTCAGGGAAGAAGTTCAGGTGCTGGTGTAGGAAATGGATTTTCAGGGACATCCTGGAGCCAAGTTTCCTGAAGGACTCCAGCAGCTGCTGCACTATTTCTTCATAGTTGTCCGCGCGCTCGTTCCCCAAGAAGTTGTCCGTCACAGCTTTGAAGCTCCTCCACGCTGCCAGCTCTTTGGGGTTTAGAGTTGTCGGAAAAGTTTCGTCCTTCATAATCTGTCGGATTTGCGGTCCAACAAAGACACCAGCCTTGATCTTGGCCTCCGACAAGGTGTTGCCAAACTTTTCCTTGAGGTATAAAAACCCACGCCCATTCAGATCCATTGCCCGTACAAAACTTTTCATCAAGCCGAGCTTTATGTGGAGTGGTGGAAGGAAAACCTTGGCTGGGTCGACAAGGGCGACATGCTTCACGTTGTGTCGACCAGGTACATGCTCTTTTCGCTCTTCCCAATCTTTCTTCGTCCAGTGATTCTTGTCGTCTCTGCTATCCCAGAGACAAAGGAAGCACATGTATTTCGTGTAGCCTGACTGCAGCCCTAACAACAGCGCCACCACTTTCAAGTCTCCGCAGATGTGCCAGTTGAAGTCATTGTACTTGATGGAATCAAGCAGCTGCCGCATAGTCTCATAGGTCTCTGTCATGCCGAACGCGTGAGCCAGTGGGACTGATGGTTTCTCGTTGCCATTGTGGAGCAAAACAGCCTTCAAGCTGTTCTTCCCCGAGTCGATGAAGAGGCGCCAGTCTGCAAGATCGTGATCACACCCAAGTTCTTTCAACAGACCGTTGATGTCACTGCAGAATGTCATCGTGTCTTCCATCTCAAAGAACTCAGCCATGTCTCCGTGACGTGCTCTGAACAAGGATATCTTGGTGTTAGGTTCAA
>NC_140968.1:40534795-40639795 GCF_056783735.1 Eptatretus burgeri
TAGAGATTGCTATAACAGTGAAGTGGTATACCCTGGGCCACGGAGGGCAGTTTTTGATGAACTGTGCCATGGAGATTTGTGAGGACCGCCTGAAGAAATGCTCTGTTTAATTGACTCAATCTTTTATTTTTTTAAGAAGAGTTGAACTTTCTTTTCCGACGTGTTCAACAGGGCTCCACACTGCGCGGCAGGAAGAAGTTATCGATCATCGACTGACAGATCGCGAGTGGGCCGAAGAATGGAAACACTTGGACAATGTGAGTGTCTCAATTGCTTTCACAACCTTTGGCTCCCTTATTTGATCCTGCGAAGTTTGGGGAAGCTTATGGGTCGTGCCACAAATGTCATCAAAGCGTTTTGATTGATTTCATTGCAGGGCATTGATGCACTGTCTTTTTGAACGTTGATTGTTGTGGTTCCTTTTTTGCTTGCGGAACGCGAGTGCTTATTATCTTCTGATGTTCAATGTCGACCACTTTTAGTTCCCTTTCATTTTAACAGGCGTCTATTACTACCTTCCATCAATCTCCTGCCAATGTAACGGAGTGTGAAGTTGACAGTGTCAGCAGTTCCTACTGGAGGTGCAAATTTACTAAACCTCTTGCTGTGTGCATTTCCTCCACAAGCAGCTTCTGAACTGCATCCTGGACATGGTGGAAAAGACACGCCGTGCTCTAACGGTGATGCGGCGCTGTCAGGAGGCGGATCGTGAGGAGCTCGGCTTCTGGGTGCGACGTTACAGCAATGCCGAGGAACTTAAGAAGGGTAAGGACCTGATAGCTCCTAAATTACAATCTAGTATAGAGAACTAAATTACATCCACCGTAGTCCTTGCACACGTCTCCTCTTGAACATGAAAGCTGACACTGTATAATGACCACAGAAGTCTTTGAGGCCCGAGTCAGTCGTTGCAGACCTACGACATTCAATCCAGGTAATCTGCTGAGAGATTAGATCCCATCAACATATCGATTTGAACTCATCACTACCAATTCATCTTATTCTTTATTTTAGTTAATTATATTCTCTCTATTTTAAATACTTGTACAGATTACATGTCAGAAACAGATATGCCAGACTGCTACCAATTAGCGAGATATCCATTTTTTGGCCTCGACATTGGTTCGTATTTAGCTGAATAGTCAATTTCTTTGGAGGAGTGTTTTCATTTAAATGTTAATTTGAGAATTTAATATATATATATATATATATATATATATTTTTTTTCCTTGTGTGTATCTTTTTACAACTATGTAATTATTTTCTGCTTTTCTTAATTTTTCCCTCGATCCCCACTGGCACGTTTTGAGAAAATATATGTATTGCCTTCGTTCGCCTCGCATGTTCCCGAAGGGACAGGAAAGGCTATTGTAATTGGTACGTGTCAGTGAGTGATGGGTGAGTGTGCGACCGTGAGTCTATATTCTCAGATTGTCTACTGTGAGAGCGTCCACTTTAATTGAGATAGTTCATTCTCAGATCTAGTGTAATCTATCTACCTTGACAAGGCTCTGGATTGTTGAATGCTCTCTGTTGATTTAGCATCGTGTTGGAGGGGAGGGGAAGGAAGTTCTGTGAGAATGGTGAATATTGTTTTGATATTTCTGGGGGACTCTTTCCTGCCGATAATGTTGTGCTTAACAAATCAAATGTTTCTTTTTTATTTTAAGATTCCAACCATGAGTTCTTTGGACAGACATCGACATATTTGCCAGAAGACATCTGGAGAAAAGCTGGTAATGTTTCTATATTAATGCTGATTATATGTTACATATTGGGATCTATTAGGATAATTAGGTTGCTGTGGCATGCAAATGTAGTCTGATGAGAATGGATAGTGGTCCTCTGAGGTACAAACAGAGTCCCGGGATTGAGAGTGCAGAGAGTGCATGCGGAAGGAAAAATTGGGATTGGCCTCGCATCGAGTGAAATGCACGGACCGCATCAGATTTGGTGAACGGATGAAAAGCTCATGAAGGGGAAGAGCAAATCTTCATATAATATTGCCTTTTGCTGATCAATGTGGTCATGAATTTGGATGGAGTAGGATATTTCCCCTTGTGCACAGTGAAATGTGATGTTTTGCACAACATTTGTTGTTGTTGTTGTGGTTGTTTGTTTGCTTTTCCCTCCGCTATGCCAAAAGAGGCAGTTTTGTTGTGAAATATGCTCCATGGGCAGCAGCGGCTGTTTGCAAATGGATGCATCTGTCTCTGCCACCTGATCTGGGCCAGTAATTCGACGTTAATTGATTTAAGGTTCTCGCGTCTGTTGCTAATTGAATCTGCATGTGTAATGCAGGCAGCAAATATTGAATATGGTAATTAGGAGGAGAGCATAGCAGGGGGGTGAAGGATTAAGAAAGAATTAAATGAGGGAATATGGAAATTGGTGTAAATGTGGGGGATAGAAAGGAAGTAAAAAGGGGAAATCTGACAAACTAAAAGTCAGCATTGGATAGGGAAATACAGACGAGGCTTAGTGATGGTAGCATAGAAGGAGAGTCTATTGAGGAAGTGTCACGTAGGGGGCAGGGGAGTCGTTGGGAAATGGAGAGATGAGGAAGAAGGGCAGGTGCAAGCCGGCTGGGTTTTTAATGCCCCCCAGGTACAGCCATAGCTCAAGGGCATTGCCACTAACTCTGCCTGTGGATTAGAGGCAGCTGCTCGCACCTGCGCCCCACGCCAGCTCGTATCAACGCGATAGGCCAAGCTAGAATGCGAGTGACACTGGGTGATGGCTCCAATTTCATTTTCTGTGTTTGCTCTTTTTTTTTTTTTCCTCCTCATTCTGAGCATTTTTTTTTTTTTTTACATTTGCAGAGAGATTTTTTTTTAAAGTGACAATTAGGATGAAGCATTATTATTATTATTATTATTATTATTATTATTATTATTATTATTATTATTATTATTATTATTATTATGCATTCTGTTGCTTGTGGTCATGATTGTTGTGGCAGTTGTGCCTGGCTATTTGTCTTTTAAAATGAGAAGAAGACTGAAAACAAGTAGTAATTAGATGGGCTGGTCATTTGTAATACAATGGTCGTGCCCGGATACAAATGCCTGACCTTAGACTATGGAAATTGAAGGTACTGGAAAGAATGATTTCGGTGCAAGGTGATGGCTTTTAGACATTACAGTGCCATATGACATTCTTTTGTGGCCTGCACGTGTGCTCTTTTCCAGTAATTGAAGCATTAAAGCCATCCTCAAACTATTGCACTGTCACCATTACCTAGACCCTGCCGAACACCTGTGGACCTGTGAGCCCACACCCACGTTAACTGTATCCCCGTAGGCTTTTGCATTTGCCAACCGCATGTCTGGTGGTTCGTGCATTACAGAAGAGGCAGTGAATGAAGTAAAACGACAAGCAGTGTCAGAGCTGCAAAAGGCCGTCACTGAGGCTGAGAGGAAAGCACATGAGATGATTGCTGCTGAGCGTGCTAAAATGGATCGGGCAGTGCTCGAGGCCAAGAGGAAAGCTGCCGACGATGCCGCATCATTGGCTAACCAGCAGGAAGACTCAAGCGAGGTATTGTACCTGCAGGGGAAGGGGGACATTTGTTTCCTCACTGATCTTGCTATTCCATATGTCCCGTGTCCATCTTCATGAGTTATGTAGCAAGTAATATCACTCTTCCATGAACCTTCATCTCTATCTTAAAGAAGAATGAATATCGTGAAGGGAGGGGAGGCTAGAGTTTGAGGAGAGGGGCTGTAAATGGTGTGTTTTACACTCGCTTCGAACATTAAAAACTTTTTTTTTTTGCTTCAATGGAAGCTTTATGTGTTCCAACGAAAGTTGGATTTTTCGGATCATCTGTGAGAGTTTCTGCCTCATCCCCACAGAACTGCTGGAACTGTGGGCGCAAGGCCAGCGAGACTTGTAGCGGGTGCAACGCAGCACGTTACTGTGGCTCCTTCTGCCAGCACAAGGACTGGGAAAGGCACCACCATGCCTGCGGCTCTGGCCTGTCATCTCAACATGCAACGGTGCCTCCCCGTGCGGAGATTCCCATCACCCCAAGTTCGCCGACCCGCCCGGTGACCAGCCGACCTTCCAGTCCAACTGAGCCTGCATCGAGTACTCAGGCAATTCAAGGCGAATGTTCACCTGCTCTGACGACGGAGAGCGTTTCCAACGAAATGGCTTCTTGTTGAGTCATTGCATTTGATCATTGAAGAAGCATGACTTGCTATAGTTGACAAATAGACTCGCAGATTAAACCTCAAAAAAAAAAAACTTTGTCCTGCACACTCTGGCCCTGTGGCCTGCGTGGGTTTTGCTTTAATGGCACGCTGTGAATGGATTCCATATTGCAATGGAAATTTTTTTTCTTCCCGTCAGCGTCTTCTGTGATAGCAAGAAAGATACTGATGGTGCAAGGTTTGACAGCCACGATGCGTTTTCCCAAAGCTCATAAGAATGCCACTCTCAATTGATTCGACATGCCAGTGAGCTAAACGTTATACTTTATCACACATCTGCCTCTTTCTGGCTGTTTATGACTCCACCAGCATCGGCCTCCAATGACCAGTCACTAACTGCAGGAACCCTGCCGTGTGGTTGGTTTCATTTCGAGATTTTGGTCACCGACCGAGCCCATCTCCCTTTCCCCCCACCCCCCTTCTCTCTACCTGCATGACAACCGATGCTACCTGTCACAGAGATAAGACAATCAGCACAACAAATGAAATGCTCAAAACTTTGTGGGGGAGTTTGGATGTAAATGTCGGAGCTGCGTAACTGCCATACGCCTCACGTTCTATCTTCGTTTTTCTGTCACTCAAGTACTTGTGATATGGAAACTCCATTTCTATATACACTCCAGCTCGATTCTATACAAAGTCGTGGAGGGCATGTCCTCCCCTCCCCCTACCTCCCACTTTCCCACAGCCCATATAAAGGAAGAAAATGGTCAAATGCGATCGAGTGGAATAATGTTACATGAAGGAGGGAGGGCAATGAGGGTGCTAAATAGTAATAGATAACTACCTGGTTTACTTGTAACTTTGGCTTGCATCTTGCATGTTCTGGTTCATATTGTTGAGGCGACATTTGGCCGTTTACCACTGTGGTCATGTCCCCCCTGTCCCCCGTCCCCCTCACCCCCAAACATGCCAATCTCCTTATCCACAAATACGTGATACTTATGCTCATTATGTAGCCATGTACAGTTAGATATGTAAAGATAGAATGCAATTGTCACTTGATTTATGTTGAGGGGGAAAATTTTCTCCCTGGCACTTTGTTTGTTTAATTGTTTTTTTGGGGTTTTTTTTTTGTTTTTGTTTTTTTTTCTGGCAGCTTTTTGTGCTCCTAAACAGCATGGTGATGATGAGACTAGTGCTGCACTCGGAGTAACTCTTCGCATTTTATTCCGCTTGGAAACGGATAAACTTCTTTTTATAGACAATGTACGGTGATCGTGTAGTTTTACCTCCCGTTTGATAAGCACGTGCTTTCCAATCGGACGGTTCGTGGGCGTGCGTAAGATGCGCAGGAAATTGTAAAATGCTTATAAATGAACTGTTTCCGTTATTCTTTAAGTGCAAACGTCTGTGTGAGTGTTGCATGGAATTTTTCACCATTGTAAAAGTGATGGGATGTTTGCGTGCCACGCCGGCACCACGGTGCTCCGGGTGAGGTGCAAAACGTCGATTTACGAATCACCAGCCAAAGAGAGGTTTGGTGGACCAAAACCTTCGCATTCTGTTGAGCCACTATCTTCTGACTATAGGATGCACGTTTTGGGTGACATTTGTGCTAGGTACATTTTACCTGATGTATTCATACTCCTAAATATGTTCACATCTATTTTTCTTAACATGTTACAGAAAAGAGTTTAATATATGAAAGATGTTACAGGGTATTACAAGGGCATCTGATATAGCTTTTTGTTTTTATTCCTTTCTTCTTGTTTTTTTTTTTTTTGGTTTTTTCCTTCCCTCCTCCACCCATCCTTCCTTTTTGATTTTTCTTCCTGTGTTTGAAATCATGTTTATTTTCTTTTTATACCTTTCCATGTGACTTTGTCTCTCTCTCTCTCCTCTCTCTCTGTTCTCGTTTAAAGCTGAAGTCATTTCGCACCTACCTCTCTGGCCTACGCTTTCGCTCGGGAAGTAACCAAAATCATCGAAGCACCAAATTTGGCCACTGGCTGCTAAATTGTGCTGTTTTTCAGAAACTTGGACCTCATGAACTCTTCACTATTTCAGCTGCATTCGGGATATTTTCCTAACATGATCGAAGGAACGAGCATCAGGTTTTTCTTTTGATCTCTTGCTTTGGAATCCTTCACTCTTTTTTGTTGTTGTTGTTTTTCATATTTTTTCCTCCTACCTACGTGCATTTGACGTCTGCATGGTGTGACAGTGACCGCTTATCTCCAGGAGACCTCAAACAAAATAAAAGCATCCGCATTCCAAAGCAGAATGAGAGCCGGTCAAGGAGGTGGGAATCTCCGGGATGCAGAGAAGGTGCAATTCGGATATTTTGGCCTGCAGCGCACGCATGTCAGGTGCGTCCATGACAAACCAAGGCCTCTTGCCGTTTTTCTGGACATTCCTTGAGTAGAGCTTGCAATAAAAAGGGGGGGGTTGAATGAAACCACAGAAGTTCACTTTCAGCCCCATCGGCATCGAAACGTTCTGTGCAGGTCGTTATAAGATGGGGATTTTAACATAATGACAGCGATTTAAAATGTGCGTCCAATTTTGGCTCTTTTAAAATTTTATTTCATTTGCACCGCTAATGTGGTGTACCTTCTTTTTTTTCCACCCCTCTTCTTAAAAAAAAAATGTCCAAACTGTATGAGATGTTGTGCAATAACTTTTTTGTTTTCTATATAGTCGAGGTTTGGTCATGACAGCCCAAAAGTAGGGTTAGTGTAGGTTACACTAGGTTTAGTGTTGTCCATTGGGGATATTGATGTTGTGTAAGTCTGTTATTTCATTCTGCATTTTGATCTGTATTGTGATGTCTCTTGCTAATATCAATCAGGTATTGCTGCAGTTAATATTACTTTATTAAATGATTTTGGCTTGACAGTTTGTATGTTTTGTTGTTTTTATGCCTCCGCAGCCGAAGGTTTTCCGGTTATCCGTCCGTCTGTTATCTGCTGTTTGTTACTACGATATCTTGTGAAACACTCAAAGGATTTCAACCCCATTTGGCACAAGTATGGACTGTAATACGAATATGAACTGATTAATTTTCGGTTCAACAAGTTTACGGTCAAAGGTCATGGAGGTGCCCTTTGAAAATCATTTTGCAGACCATAACTCCATTTGGAAGCGTCTGGTATTGTCTCTCCTTGACATATCTCTCCCTCCTTTTGGGTTTTTTTTTAAATGTGAACTTTAATTGAGATCAAACACAACAGTGGGTTGACTTCTAAACATGGGCAGAGGGATATCCATTGACACATTTGCATGAAATTTTATTTTATAATTTTAATTTTTTTAAATCATTGAAATAGTACAGTAAAAGCTGTACACTACTGTTACCTCTCACACATAATCGGCAGACCTTGCGCTCTCGTTTCTCTTTCAGTATGTGATTGAAGGTGCTTTGTTTCCTCTGAAATGCTAATATTTGATTTCGATTTATTTTATGAAATTCACCAGGTGACTGACATTTGAAGGTGGGTATTTGAATTCGCATCCCAGATCAATCAGTATTTAATCATGGATAGTCTTCAAGACAACTTCCTCATGTATTAGAATCTGCTTTGGTTTCAGAAGTGTTGCTTTTGGGACAGCAGATTACAAGGTAATTTTCAAGATCAATGAAATTAATATGCTCAGCTCAAAGTGTGTGAGTTGACAAGGTTTCCACTGGATTGAAAAATCTGGAAAACTCAGAAGATGTTTGGGGTGTGTGGAGTGAAGGCACTGGTTGTATATTCGCCTTGTCTAAACATTTCCTTTTTGTGGGTATTTCAAAGTAAGAAATACATTTCATGATTTCCAAATGGATTAGTGATAGTGCTGGATGTGAATTGAATGTCATTACCCTTTGCATGAAGTGCAAAACGGGGTTAAGCAATTGGTTCACTCCTTGATATAGTCAGCTGTGGCTCTATGGACATGTGGCTCATTTTCCTGATGCTAATCCTGCTCACCAGATTCTCTCAGCGAGGGAGCCTCGTGAGTGGAGGATGCCAATGGGTCAACCATGTGCCTCGTGGTTGCAGCAGGTTGATCGGCATCTCCAGGAGATGGGGATGGCCAGACGGAGGCCCATGGAGTACCGGCGGAAAGTGGACGCAGTGACCCGCTGCTCTGGCGCATGCTCCCATACCTGACCTGACCTGTATCGATCTATGTCTATGGTCAAGGAACTACTTCATTTCAGTTGAATTTTTACATCTTTAACACTATAACACAAATCGGAATACAAACCTGCAGGTTAGGCAGTACTTTGTCTCTGAATTTGTCAAATTGTACGGAGTTTCATCCCGAGCGTGCATGTGCACAGCATGGTAAAGCAATTGCTTTAGTCTGTCAGTCCATCTGGCAGTGAAACAAAATTGAAAATCATTCCAAATGGGAAACTTCGTGTTTTTAGGGACATCGTAAAGGACACAAACAACAGGCATGAAGAACTACTTTAACGTGTTAAAGAAGGTGGTGTATAAGAAAGAAGGTGCATCAACGGCAGTAAACTTTTGATTCAATCCGTTGTTTTTTTCCACAGACTTTAAAATCTTTATTTCATTTCAATGGAATTATATATTTGAACACTGCAGAACACACATCGACTTGTTTGCACTTCCCAAAACCGTCAGTTTAACAGGACATTAAAAAAATGGTACGGCGTCTCAACCAATCAAATTTGGCGAGTGGAATAACAGCGAGATTCGGACAAAATGGTGGTGTCTAGCCATGCAACGACAGAGCTAACTTCGTCCAAAACATGTTTGTTTAGTGTACCTTTTTCTCGATGGTCATTCCAAAATAGTTTCTCCATGAGTTGGCAGAATGTACAGCTCTGGATTGTTCCATTTGATCCATCGACTTCGTATGATTGTCATTGTGCCTCTTATTTAAAGATCATAAATTCAGCTATTATGGATTGTGCTCAGAAGTGCAAGACAAGAGTTTAAAAGACCCTTCCCATGGACGTTTTTACCCGTCAGCCCGAATTGGGCTAAGGGGTATTGTCGTCACAGGCGTTGTCCGGGCGTCCGTCCGTCTGTCAACTTTTGGTTTCCGTCAATTTCGAGGAGAACGCCTTGTCCGATTAAATCCATTTTTGCTGGGTGTGTTGGGGTTGAGTAGAGGAAGGTTCCTTTCGAAAATGGGCATGCTGTGATTTTCAATGTGGCCTCCATGGCAGCCATCTTGAAATTGGTTTCCGTCGTTTTCGAGGAGAACGCCTTGTCCGATTAAATCCATTTTTGCAGGGTGTGTTGGGGCTGGGTAGAGGAAGGTTCCTTTCGATATTCAGTGCGATGCGATATCCAATATGGCTGCTAGGGCAGCCATCTTGAATTTGGTTTCCGGACAATAACTTGAGAACGGCTTGACAGATTGATTTTATTTTCATGGGGGTATAATGAGGGTGGTTCGAGGAAGGTTCCTTTCGATATACAGCACAATCCGATATCCAATATGGCGGATAGGGCAGCCATCTTGAATTTGGTTTTCGGACAACTTGAGAACGGCTTGACAGATTGATTTTATTTTCATGGGGGTATAATGAGGGTGGTTGGAGGAAGGTTCCTTTCGATATACAGCACAATCCGATATCCAATATGGCGGGTAGGGCAGCCATCTTGAATTTGGTTTCCGGACAACTTGAACGGCTTGACTTATTGATTTCATTTTTGTGTGATATAATCGGGGTGTTTAGAGGAAGGTTTGAGAACGGCTTGATAGATTGATTTTATTTTCATGGGGGTGGTTAGAGGAAGATTCCTTTCGATATACAGCACAATCCGATATCCAATATGGCGGCTTGGGCAGCCATCTTGAATTTGGTTTCCGGACAATAACTTGAGAACTGTTTGACTTATTGATTTCATTTTTGTGTGATATAATGGGGGTGTTTAGAGGAAGGTTTGAGAACGGCTTGACTTATTGATTTCATTTTTGTGTGATATAATGGGGGTGTTCAGAGGAAGGTTCCTTTCGATATTCAGCGCAATCCGATATCCAATATGGCGGCTAGAGCAGCCATCTTGAATTTGGTTTCCGGACAATAACTTGAGAACAGCTTCACACATTGATTTTACTCTGGCGAGGTATAATGGGGTTGAGTAGAGGAAGGTTTCTTTCCAAAATGGGCATGCTGCGATTTTCACTGTGGCCGCCACGGCAGCCATCTTGAAATTGGTTTCCGTCAATTTAGAGGAGAACGCCTTGTCTGATTAAATCCATTTTTGCTGGGTGTGTTGGGGTTGAGTAGAGGAAGGTTCCTTTCGAAAATGGGCAAGCTGTGATTTTCAATATGGCCACCATCTTGAAATTGGTTTGTATCAAGGGGCTGAGGGGTTACGCCCACCTTGCGGTGCTATTTTTTCAAGACAGTCAGGGTAAGCTGTTCTATTAACTCGCTAGTTTTTCATATCAGCCCTGCTATGAGCTGTCATTCTGGTGTTTCACAAATAGGGCGATTCATCATGGTGTGTGCCATCACTCTGATGGACATTAAGCTGGGTGTTCCATCAGCCAGCGTTAGTTGGTGGATGATAAAGATCCCATGGTGTCATCCATGAAAAGTAGACGAGCTATCGCCAGCACCCTGAAGAAATTACAAATTCCAGCTCTAACCTGCAGGGATCACTGTATCAGTGGCACAGCTGCATCCCCAGCACATTATGCTACCCCCAGCTATGTGCTGCACATGAAACAAGAAGGGTTGGACATGGAGAATGTTTTTTTAAGTTACAAAATGTTGGCTTGTGGAAGAAGGAGATTATGTGATGCTGACTGTGGGGGTGGTCGGGGAAACAACTGTACATAAGCAGTTGGATGAACAAGTGGAGGAGAGACAAAGAAAGTAACTTTTTGGTATAAGGGGTGGGTTTGGTGGAGTGGAGAGTTAATAGCAGTTAAAAATAAAGATCACAGGTAGGCATGGAAGAGGACATGACATTGCAATGCACTGCCATCTTAAAGCCTTGGAGGGAAGATTAGGATGTGCTGATTTAGGCAAGCACATCCGCAGGTGGGAAAGAGGAACAAAGAAATGGAGGTGTGTGCATCAAGTCTGGATGTTGGAAGTTGAACAATGGGAGCGTTGATGAAAGAATGCGTGCATTCTCATCGTGGTGGTGTGTGTGTGTGTGTGTGTGTGTGTGTGTGTGTGTGTGTGTGTGTGTGTGTGTGTGTGTGTGTGTGTGTGTGAAAGAGAAAGAAAGACCGAGAGAGGCCAAAAGAGACTGACCCAAAGAGGAGTGATAGAAAACAGAAGCCACCAATCTGTCACTGTCCACTGATAAGAACTGTTGGATTCCTGGACCGGAGTTCACCTATTGCAATAAATCCTTCATCTACGATCTGTCATGTATAAATCAGTTGGATGGTATTACTGGCCAACTAATTCCAGCCATGATTTGTGACAAAATACTTTTCTAGGTGTTGCAAATGAGCAAACTCTGCAGTATCCAGGAATAGATGATCCAATAATTTGATCTATTACTCCATTTGCAACAGTCCATAACTTTGGGTTTTGCAGCTCGTAATCCAGAATGGAACCTTTAGAGTTAGCTACTGCACTTGTGACTCAGTTGGACATCCAACCAAGAAATCCAGGTGGTCTCCCACCAATAGTCAGGTTTTGCCCCACACTAGTAAACGTATTATAAGCTTATCTGCAATTTAAATTCCAGATAAGATATTGTCATCACGCACCGGCCGTCCGTCCGTCCGTCTCCTTTTTCGATTTCTCCGGCCAAACCGCGAGGCCAATCTGGCTGAAATGTCTCAGCAACATTCCTCTCATGACTTGTTACAGGAATTGTAAAGCTCGTTCCGGTCACATGACTTTAATTCGGTCAAAATGGCCGACTTAGTAAATTTCTTCAAAAATCTTCGACAGATCCACCAGTCAAAATGCTACCAAATTTGGGTTACAACATTTGGACGGTCATGATGTTAATTTGCAGAGGTCATGTTGATCACATGACCAGGAGTGTGTCAAAATGGCAAACTTAGTAAATGTTTAGAAAAATTGTGTAACTTCCTTCAAGAACTTTCCTCTTCAGACCCACGAATCACAATGCTATCAAATTTGGGTTAAAACATTAGACCAGGGCTCAGATAAGCTACAGGTCCTGTGGTACTAGTTTTATAAATGTTTTCTCGAAGGAAATCCATTATTGCCCATGCCAAAGGAGAGATTTGTTTGTTTGTTTGTTTGCCCACCCAAAACTTTCGTGTTTTCCTCCACAACCGCCTATTGGGTTGAGACGAAATTGTCACCATAGGTGTGATGATCTTGTAGAATGTTTTAATGATAATTATGATGTTGTAGGTCACGTGGTGTGGCAGCCATGTTGGGAAAACATTTGGACCTCTGTATCTCTGAAACCGCACCAAGGGAAAAATTGAAACTTGGAACACAGCAAGTAGTAATCATGAGGAATGAGTGATTTTGATGACATAGGTGCCTTTGTTGTGATGTCATCATGACATATGTAGAATGCTACATCTGATCAGTATGAACATTTTTGAGGGTCATCTCAGGATAAAATGATCCACAGAAAATTTTTTGATAATGTCATCGGTCACGCGATTCGGCAGCCATATTGCTTAAAAAAACAAAATCTTCAAAAGGCTTCTTCTCTGAAGTAGTTGAACAGATCGAGGCGAAACTATACACGTATGACCGCCTGTCCACGTGGAACTGAAGGTTCACACATATGATGTCATAGGTCACATTGGTTTGGCAGCCATATTGTATTTACCCGAAAACCTATTAAAAATCTCCTCCAAAATGGCTTTACAGATTGAGGGGAAACTTCACACAAATGTTCCCAAAGCCTTGGGTGTGCAAGTTTGTTCAGGAATTATTGATAGGGCACATGGTTTGGCAGCCATATTGGATTGAAGAAAAATATGAAATAAATATTTTCTCTGGAGCCACTTAATCAATCGACATGAAACTTCATAATTATGATTTAGTAGTGATGGGTAATGCATGTTTTAAATTTCAAGTTGATCAGACACATAGCCTGTCAGGCAGTATGATCTAATATTTTTGATCTAGGTTCTTTTTTATTTTTATTTTTGAGTAAGATTCACTTGGTTGTGCCTGTATGGGTTTGAGGATAGAGGAGTCGCAGCTGAAATGTGAATCCTATCCAGGTTCCTCCTGATGACTTCATCTTTGCTTTTTTGCTTGTTTGGGTTCCTCTGAGGACTCAAATGCAGGACTGTACCTATTTGTTCTTGCATTTGATTTGAATTGAATTAATTTTAATCCCATTCTAAATTCAATTGAATAATAATAATAACGTCATGGGTCTGGTGTCCGATAAAAGTGGGGTTGCATCAAAGTGGGACGTCTTGGTACCCGGTCATCACTGCCAGCAGTTATAAAGTGGCAGTTCTAATTATGTCTTATTAATTACGAAACACATCAGTACACAAACACCACACAAAATACACCACACAAAACTATACAAATACCACACAAAACAAGTCCTGGCGAGGGTCTGCAATCTCTGCTGTTTTTCTTGAAACATTAATAACTCAATCACATCAATGACATTTAGTGGAATAATGGACCTTTGAGCATTGACTCAGTCCCAGCATTATCAAGCTCTTTGGTGGAGATGTCAATAATTCATGAATAAGTCATAAATATATGGACTCTTGTGATGTGTATTTCGTTAAAGAGAAGGCATCTGAAGCTATCGTTGCCACAAACCAGATTGCTGATACTTTTTATCACTATACAAGCAAATACAGCATCTCACCTGCTTTCAACACTGGATTGCAATTCCATATCATCCAACGGATCCAAAAACTCAATCCAGCAGATCCAAAGATTGCCGTTCACCTTATAAAGTTTGGAGCTGGTTGTGAACATGTTTGCCCAGGTGGCGTGTACAAACTGTAAAATGCTCGATGTTTTATTGTTAAGGCTGGGTTTGATTACGAACGAAATATGACCCCGACTCGGAGCTACAATCGTCGTGTTGCTGTACATGCAGGGAATACTCTTTTTTTTTAACCGATCAAAGACATTGAAGACATTCGGAGACATCAGGAAACTTTATCATCAATCAGGAAGATATTGGGGGATCATCGGACTACCAAGCCTGCAGCATTGGCTTAACGGTTAAGGTGGCTGGCTTAACATCTTCGGGTCTTGAGTTTGAGCCCTTGTCGTTTCCGTTAAGTAACACCAGGTGGATTGACTCAGCCTGTCATCCTTCCGAGATCTGGATACGAAATAATAACAATAATGATAGACAAATGAGCATGGTGTATACAGAGGATGTGAACTCGATATTCCCAGCCAGCATCATGATGAGTTCAGTTGGTAACTTCAAAACGCAAGCCCTGGCTTTATATCATGGAGTAGACCGTCCTTTGAACGTGAGGTTAAGGTCATTGTCCCTTTTGCAAGGATGCAAAGGTTAAAGGGCTCCTTTTCTCGATAGGGGTTCTCTCATTCAAGCAAAATCAATCATTTTGATGGGAAACCACGACGTTAGATAATTCCTCATTGCTAATAGAATGCTCGTCTTCGTGAAGGCAAGATGGTTCTATGTCGGTGGACGAGCTCACACGGATTTTATCAACTCAGAGCCAATAAGAGTATCATCAGTAAGTCAACCACTGCAGACTCCAGCTGTGGTTTTACGTTTCAACTTTAACCCTTCATCAGAGCAAAAAAGGGGTAACGCTGGAAATGTCAGCCGCTTCTCACTTACCACGGTGGTTCATGTTCTTCTGTCCACTCTCAGTTTATAAAATCCATTATTTAGCCTATCATGTCCATGCTTTACCAAAATGTATAAATCTAACACTTCTTTTTCCTTTATCCAAAACTAACTTATTGTCATTTTACGAATCTACAACTATAAGTGGTGTGTGTGTGTGTGTGTGTGTGTGTGTGTGTGTGTGTGTGTGTGTGTGTGTGTGTGTGTGTGTGTGTGTGTTAATGGTTTTGTATTTCACTGGTTAAATTTAAACATGGAAACAGTCAACATACACTATCATTGTGAGCGGATATTGGGATATGCCTGGTGTTGGTTTTATGGTTCGGGTGGTTGGCTTGGGATCCCAGGATCCTGAGTTCAAATTCCCCTCGGCTGTTGATTTAATACCAGGTGGGGTTGACTCTGCCTGTCATTCTCCTGAGGTCGGCAAAATGAGTGCCAGCTTGCTGGTATACTGTGTCGGAGTGGTGACCTGTCCAGGATTGTACCCAATAGCCAAGGAGACCGCTTAGGCAGCACCAACGTTCTGCACAGAGTATGGTCCCAATGGATGGATGGATGTAGGGATGGACATGGAGCAACCATTTAACGAAAGATGTTGGGATGGTTTCCCATGATAATATTTCTTGTGACCATCCCTACTTTGTTTACACATGATTCGACAGAGTGGTGGCACCCCCTCCTTCGGTTTACATTTAAAAACTAGAACGGCAATCGGTGGAGCACAATCCTCTGCCAGGCTGAATAGTTTACATTTTGTATCCCACTGAAGGTCGGATCTGGATCCAGACCTTAACCAAAATCGAATGGGATTGTTCTTGTCACCTCACCAACTCATCCATTTTGTTTTGTCATAACTCGTCCACAACTTTTTGAGATACCATGCTATATATCGTTTTTGGCCCCATCTCTCAATGGTGAAGAATCACCTAAAAATTCTTGTAGCCGAATCACGACCAAGATCTTCACCCAATTCAAATAATTTATTCCTTGTCAGACAGCCAACCTCTTCACCAAGTTTCGTCTGAATCCGTCCATAACTTTTTGAAACATCCTGCTCACAGACAAACAGACATGGGTGAAAAAATAACCTCCAGCCACCTTTGGTGGCAGAGGTAGAAATGCATTTTAGAAAAAGGACGACACACACACACACACACACACACACACACACACACACACACACACACACACACACACACACACACAGACACACACACACACACACACACACACACACACACACACACACACACACACACACACACACACACACACACACACACACACTTCAGCGCAGTAAATTGAGAGAAATGTAAAGTATCATTTGCAAACACAACTAATTATTCACAGAAAGATGTCGGTCGGGACGGTTTCACATGATAATTTCTTGTGACCATCCCTACCTTATTATTTCTGGACATTTTGGTTGGTTACCATCCCTATCCTTTCACATAAAATTTTTTTTTTTCTTGTTTCTTTTTTTAAAATGTTTTTGCAATTTTACTCAACAGCATTATTTAATGTCTGTCACACTTCAATGACGACAAGTCGAGGACAAACTTGCATGGCTGCGTGCATACGTGCGTGAAAGTTTTACGGACAGAAGAAAGTTCCTGCACCCTGTGCACGGGCTGTCATGCCTGCGATAATTATCGTACTTATTCGATTATAGTTATCATAAGTCTGGCAACAACGGTTATCGGACTGTACATGATATTCCAACGTTAACCACACCTGTCTTTCAAAGTGTTTTTTTCTATTGTCATTACTTTTCAGACTGCACAACATATTACACTTAACCACACCCATTTAGGTGTGATTGGTCTGCGGAAAATTGTATTGTTGCGGCCCCGCCCCCACCAGGTTGATTGACAGGCGTGGTCCCGCCAACCCCTTGTTTCCCTTCATATTGCAATGCCGAGTTGTGCAGTTATGCCCACTTATTGTGAAAACCTTTCAAATTATGAAAATTCGACTATTCATGGACCTTCCCACTATAAAATGGAGTACATTTGTGTTTAAACCAAGTAATTGCATCGGTAAATTTTGGGGGGATCCTGGGGGTCTGGATCCCCCTTTTTGGGGTATTTAAAAAAATTACAACCAAATCTCTGAAAAAGGGAAAACTTTTTTTCTTTTTTTCGGTTTTGGAAATGCACCACAGGGGGAGAGCATACTTAGACATGTAGGAGATCTGAGGATTAGTTATTTCTTTAGTCGATGTGTAGGCAGACCCTTTGTCCCTTGTCTCAGGGTCTAAGGGTTTCAGGTTAGTTTGTGTTTTCCTGATGTGATGTCTTCCCTCCCCACCTTCCCCTGCCCCTTTCAATCTTTCCTCCTTCGCCCCATTGGTCCATTCCAAGCCCCTCTGCTCCTTACAATCTAACTTCCTTCAACCCCACAGCCGTTTGGCCGTCCATCAGTCCGTTTGCACCCCTCACCATTGCCACTCTATTCATGCATTGTTTAATTGGGCACATTCGGTCCATCTGTGGTCATTAATCCTTCGGTCCTATCGGATTACCTTCACCGCATGGGACTGTGTCTATTCTCACATACATTTTCGTGGCACGAAGTGAAATGCTTTTCCCATACACGATGGGCTGCGGCACATCTCGCAGGTAGGACACAGTGGAGACTGTACAATGAAAGCTTGTGCGTGAGGGAGGGAGCGGGGTCTCTTGTCGCAGCCTTGGACATGTGAAGACAGGGGTGAGGGCTGTGTTGAAGTCAAAGACTAACATCCAGCATCGAGACTGCGTGCTGCTCCCCATTAAGCGCGTACAAATCAGATGGACACATTAGAAAGCTTGTCCGCCATCACCATTCAGGCCAAACGAACATGGAGAACCCGGATGTGCCGATTCGTTTTCATGTCAAAGCTCTGCGGAAAGGCTTTGCTTCTTGTAGAAAGGCAACTACTGATGTAGAATGTTTTAATGATCATTATGACGTCATAGGTCATGTGGTGTGGCAGGCATATTGGAAAAACGGGTGCCCTCGTTATGACGTCATAATTGCATATGTATGTCATTGCACATCCTCTGAGGACTCCAATTTCAGAGAATTGCACATCCAATCAGTATGAACATTTTTGAGGGTCATGTGGATATAAAATGGTCTACAGAAAAAATTGTCATGACGTCATCGGTCACATGATTCGGCAGCCATTTTATTTTTTTTTAAACCTTCAAAAATCTCTGAAGTGGCCGAACAGATCGAGGTGAAACTTTACATGTATGACCGCCTGTCCATGAGGAACAAAAGGTTCACACATTTGATGTCATTGGTCACATGGTTTGGCAGCCATATTGGATTTACCCTAAAACCTATGAAAATCTTTTTCTCCAGAACGGCTGGACAAATCGAGGGGAAACTTCATAGAAGTGTTCCACAAGTCAATGGGTGTATAAGTGTGTTCAGGAATAATTGATAGAGCACATGGTTTGGCAGCCATATTCGATTCAACAAAATATTAAATTATATTTTCTCTGGAACCGCTTAAGTGAGACTTCATATTTATGATCTAGTAATGATGTGAATACATGTTTTAAATTTCTACTTGATCAGACACATGGTCTGGCAGCCAGAATTATTTAATTTTTTGATGTGGGTTATTTTATTTATTTGTTTTTTGAATAAGGCTCACTTGGCTGTGCCTGGATGGGTTTGAGGGTGGAGAAGTAACAGCTGAAATGGCAATCCTATCCAGGTTCCTCCTGATGACTAAATTTTTGCTTTTTTCTTTCTCGGGTTCCTTCTGATTATTACTCCAATGCAGGACTGTGTACCCATTTGGTCTTCCATTTGATTTGAATTTAATTTATTTTAATCCCATTCTAAATTAAATAGAATGTTCATGAAAAACGTCATGGGTCAGGGTCAGGTATCCAATCAAAGCGGGGTTGCATCACAGCGGGACGTCTTGGTACCCAGTCATCACTGCCAGCAGTTATAAAGTGGCCGTTCTAATTATGTCTCTTAATAATTACATAACACACCAATACACAAACACCACACAACACACCACACAAAAGCAGTCCTGGTGAGGGTCTGCAATCCTCGATTGCTCTTTTTCTTGCTGTTTTTGTTATTTATTTTGTAATTCCTAAAGTAAAAAGGCTTCCGAAAACTAGTCTGACATTTTCACTCGGTAAATGAAACTTGTTTTTATTTTTACGATTCTTCACTTTAATATTGAACTGATGCATGATTTATCGAACTCCTCGATTGTTTGGATAAAACAATGTTGATGTTAGTCAGTCTACGACAACAGTAAACTTTAACATGGTCATGGTCTCGTCGTTTCTCCTCCTTCGCTTGGTACAAGCACAGCAAGCACAGCCTTCCAGCATCTTTCAAGTACTTCAGATGAAATTTTACCCAGAACGATGGTGGTGGACAAGCTTTCTAATCTGGCCATGATTTAATCCAACTGTGGCCTCTCGTGGTTAAAATGTAACTCAATGGTTGTTCCCTCAGAGACCGGCGTTTTGCACAAGCTTCATCGTGGATCCGCCCACATCGGATGTGAACCAACGAGGAAGAGGCTCACAAGAAACGAAACCGAGAATGTGAGAGATGAGGAGAAAGGGGCTCAGAGCTGTTCCTCATCCTTGTGAGAAAAAGCCATTTCCTGGGAGGAGGAAAAGGACAGAAGTGTGTGGGGGAAACCGCCCAAGAGCTTGTCCTGATCCAAAAAGCGAGTCCGGCGAGAGACAGAGGGGTGTGCAGAGTGTGTGTGATGAGTTTGATGTGGAGCTTCAGCAGCTTGAAGGGATGGAACATGCCAGAAACAGCGGTCTTGTGAACTTTGCATGGCAGAAACAGAGCTGGGACACTGGAGATGACTTGCCTACTGGGTCTGGACACTTCAGAGACGCGGCTACGCATCCAATTGCTCCAGATTGCCACTCGACTCCCCATCTTCCACATGCTCCGACCCACAATTCTCCAGTATATTTGGACTGGCACAGCCCCGTCGGGCTGTGTGAGGTAAGGGAAGGAGTCGACCCCACACTCCGTACTTTTCTTCTCAAGTTCTTCTTCTTCTTCCCAGATTGAATGATGGCCATATATTTTGTGTAAATAAGATTGCATAAGAATATGTGTTACAGTTACATCTACTCCTTTGTGCCTTTTGTTTTCTTGACTGTAGATGCTCCTTTTTAAATGATGAATTGTGTGTGTGTGTGTGTGTGTGTGTGTGTGTGTAAATAATTGTTGGTTGTTATTTCCAATATGTCTTGGTTGTCCTTTCCTTCATTTGTCTGACACAGGGGAAAAGAGGGTTAGATGGGAAGATGTACTCCACCTGATTTGCTCTGTTAGCCAGTGCTGCACCTATCTGTTCTGCTCGGCAGAACATCACCAAGTGCGTGACCGAGGGTATGACCTCTAGTTTGGTTGCCATGCCAATAGAAAGGTATCACGGAAACATCGGGTAGCCTGGTGTTGGCTTCGTGGTTAGGGCAGTGGCTTGGGATCCTTGGGTCCTGATTTCGAGCCCCGTTTTCCACTGAATTAACACCAGGGGGTTGACTCAGCCTGTCATGCTTCTGAGGTCGGTGAAATGAGCACTGGTATATTGGTCATAGCATCAGCAGCATAGCCGCGCCCCTAACCGATGATGCAACTTGCAGCCAAAAGGCAGCACACGATGGGAAGAGAAACATCAAAGCGTAACCCTGTTTGGCAGGTCGTCTAAGTCAAGCAGTCTGTAGTTCTTACACAAATGCCTGATCTTCATACCTACCAATCGCTAATCTTATGCCAAGCCAGCCGTTCCCTATGAACTGTTTCATTGGAGTTCTTGCTTGAATGATTAAGCTGCTTGGCGAGCATTCTACAAGCTGCTTGGTAATGGAACACACTGCTGTTTTACAATTTTCTTACCTTTTCCATTTGCTTTATTTGTCTTTTTGACTTTGTTGCTCAACTATGAGTGCTATTCTTTGATATTTTGGTTAGTTTGCACCTTTCTGTGCAATCTGCATTTATTTAGGTTGTTATTTCATTTAATTAGGAACTTGGGCTGGGATGAGGAAGGGAAGGGGTGGGAGGAGGGACCCAGTTTTGTCAGGCAGCCCCCCCCCTCAACATAATTCATTAACAGCTCCCCACCCTCTATATAATTCATCGTAAATGTCATCATTTTAAACTTCATGCATTCAGAAGCCCAAGATGTGTTCTTCCCATTGGTGTTCAGAAGCACTCAATCCAGATACACAAGTGTTGTGGTTTTGTAAAACAGGCACTTCTCCGAGGCAATGGCACACGACATACAGCAATCCCAAGGCAGTTATTTCATTAGTATGGGTTTAGTTAGTCTTTTCCAGATGTCTCGTGGGTAAATGGGAAAGATGCGTTGTGTAGGGGATTTAGTTAGGTCTTCAACCCCCTATTCTTTTTTTATTTAATCCCTTTACCCTCTTTATCCCTCAAACGAACCATGAAAGCAAGTATGCATACAGAACAATAATGATGAAAGGAATGCGAAGAGCAGTGACGTTCCTTTGCTGTATGTGTGACAATTTCCATTGGTGGAAGTTGTAATATTTTTAAAGTGATTCTTCACCATCTCTCTGGCTATCTCCAACTGCACACCAAAATCCAACTGCTGTCTCACCTCAGACCTCCATTATGATCACCACAATGTTACAATGCTCACCACAACCACTCCACGTCTATCTATATATTAATAAAACTCTCATCTTGTATATATGTATGTATGTATGTATGTATGTACATATGTATGTTCCCGAAATACAGCCAAAATGGTACATGATAGCACAAAAAAATTCGGCCCACCTTACTCACCATTCTCCTGCGGTGCGCAGTATCAAGTTTCGTTAAAATCTGGCAACGAAAAAAATTATTAAAAAATCAATTCCCGATTCAGTCAACCACTCTTCGGGAGAATTTGACCAATGCAAACAACCTCAGCGGTATAGTTCCCTGGAGCTATCTTTTTTGTTTCTTGTAACAATTTATTAAAAAATCTCAAACATTTAGTATACACAAAGAACGATTTACTTTTAAGCATAAAATAGACATTGCCATTTTGATCTAATACTTCCGTGTTCATTATCTACATATAATTCCAGCATTGTGTGTGTGTGTGTGTGTGTGTGTGTGTGTGTGTGTGTGTGTGTGTGTGTGTGTGTGTGTGTGTGTGTGTGTGTGTGTGTGCTGTTTCTCGACAACCACTGGTCCGATCCAATTGAAACTTGCCAGGTATATTGCTGGGGACCTGAGGATGTGCCTTTTCAAAGTTTGATATTAAATGGACAAGTGGTTCCCAAATTATGGCCATTTATTTACCAACCAATGATAAGACACGTTGCTGCGTAGGCGTGGCCGATGGGGAAGAGAGCCTCAGCCGCGTTCACCATTACGGGTTTTTCTTCTCTTCTCTTATCTTCTCTTCTCTTATCTTCTCTTCTCTTCTCTTCGACATTGCGAAAAGGCAAAATACGTTGGCGCTAATTGAAAAATTGGCCATTAAAACTAATAATTTATCAAAACGTTGGCAGATCCAGCAGCCTCCGCATTTTTGCCCTGAACGAGGAAACCAAGAAGAAGCGCAGTTTCCTCAGCAATGTTGTTTATGAAGAGGTGCTAACGAGATAAAGGTGTGTACAGTGCACATGGAGACAAATTTTATTTATTTATTTGTTGAAGAAAAATTGTTCCGAAAATCATTTATCAAAAGAAGTGCACAACTTTTTTTGTTTCCAATTGTCAAAACGGTGTGGCCTTTGGAAGTGTTAAGGAATTCAGCTCTACTCAACATGCTTGCCAACGAAATACATCTCAATTGGGTGGTATGCTTTTTTTTTTTTTTTTTTTTTTTTTTTTTTTGTATACCTTGGTCGAGGCTCGTATGAGAGCTAACACACAACTCACAGCAATGAGGCATGAGACAAGAGGGGCGGGAGTGGAAGGGACAAAACATTGGGGAACAGACACAGGTGAAATGTGGAAGGGAGAGGGATGGGGATGGGACGGGGAACATGGCGAGGGGAAGATGGACATTAAAGGGACTTTCAGGAAGGAAAGCAGGAGAATTGAAGGAAGTGGGCTTGGGTGGATTATCGGGGGTAGAAAAGATCGAGGATTTGGATGGGGGAAGATAAGAGGTGGTGGTGAACAGCTGTTTTGAAAGCCTGGAGGGAAGAATGGGAAAGAATAGAGTGAGGAAGTTTATTCCAAAGGCGGGAAAAAAGAGGAATGAAAGAGTGAAGATGAGCAGTGATTCGTGATTTTGGTAGTTTTACCAGAAGGGGGTTGTTGGCGGACCTTGAGCGCCCTGTGGAAATGTGGTGGGGACAAATCGCAGAGAGAGCAGGGGGGGGCAAGGCTGGAGAGGAGTCGGTAGAAGACAGAAAGACTACCGACCAACCTGCGGTGATTGAGTGAGAGGCCCAAAGACTCAGCTTCATTGCGGGAGATGCCAATGATCTTAAAAGCCCTGGTTTCGACAGCGTGAAGTCGAGAAAGGTGGGAGGCAGGAGCACCAGCCCAGAGGGGAGAGCAGTACTCCATCAGGCTACGGACAAAAGCTTTGTAAGTGGTCAGGAGCTCAAGAGGGCCGAGGAAGGACTTTGCACGACGGAGGATTCCCAGTCGGCGACTGGCTTTTGAGGCAAGGTTGGAAATGTGACTTTCCCAGGAAAGGTCATGGCAGATAGTGAGACCCAGAAGCTTGAAAGAAAAGACTTCTTCCAGAGGATTGTTGAGAAAGTGGATGGGGGGTTTTGTAAACGGTCCTTTCAAGAGACATAGTGAGAGTGTGAGATTTGTCTGGATTGAAAGACATGTTCCACGTGTTGGACCAGTTTGTGATTTTATCCAGATCTGCAGTGAGCGAAGAAGCTGCTGCTTGCCGGTCTGAGGGATGACAGATGGTACGGCAGAGGGTGGAGTCATCGGCAAAGAGAAATAGAGGATTTTCCAGAGAGTCCGAGAGATCATTGATGAAAACCAGAAAAAGAACAGGGCCCAGAACGCTACCTTGAGGAACTCCAGCCTGCACAGGAAGAGGGGATGAAAGAACTCCATTTAGGGCCACACGTTGACTGCGACAGGAGAGGAAGTCTGCAGGCCATGAGTGGAGATGGCCTTGAATACCATGGGCAGAGAGCTTGGTGAGTAGGGCAGGCTGCCAGACTGTGTCAAAAGCACGTGATATGTCCAGGGATACGGCTCGGATTTCCTGTCTGGCATTGGAGGACCTCCATCCATTGATGGGAGAGCAGTAGCAGCATATCTAGGGTAGAGTGACCTGGTCTGAAACCAAATTGATGATTGGAAATCAAGCCATTGGAGAAGAGGAAGGATTTCATGTCTGAAGCGATGATGGATTCCATAACCTTGCTGATGATTGGGAGAAGGCTGATTGGTCTATAGTTACAGGGATCTGTTTTTGCACCTTTTTTATGCAGGGCAGTGATGTTAGCAGATTTCCAAGCAGATGGCAGATGACCTTGGGCAAATGAGAGGGTGAATAGAACAGAGAGAGGGTGAGCAAGAGCAGAAGAGCAGGCTTTGAGGACACGTGGGCTGATGCCGTCTGGACCGGTTGCAGAATCTGACTCGAGGTTTGAAAGCAAGCTCTCCACCTTGTCAGGAGAAAAGGATACAGAGTCCAGGGACAGTTGGGTGCGACTGGGTAAAGTGGGTAGAGATAGTGATGGGTTTGGGACACAAGATTTAGCTGCAAACACCGAGTTTAGACATTCAGCTTTATCACGTGTGGAATCAGCAGTGCGGCCATTTGAGGTAAGGGTGGGGATGGAGGGGGAACATACACCAGAAACAGATTTGATTAAACGCCACCAGGATTTTGAGGAGGGAGAGAGGTTTGAGAGTTCAGACTTGAGATGAGAAAGATGTTGTTTTCTGGCTCTCCTGAGGGTAGCTACACACTTGTTCCGAGCTTTGTGGAAAGAACTGAGATTGCCCTCAGTTGGGTTTGCTTTCCATGAGGCAAAGGCAAGTTGTTTCAGGACAACTGCCTCGCCACAAGCTTCAGTAAACCAAGGGCGGGAGGAAGGGTAAGACAACTGAACACGAGAGGGGATAAATCTGTGCATGAGGGAGAGCAAGTTTCTTTGAAAGAATTCCCAGGATGAGTTGATGTTTGAGAAAGTAGTGATAGGAGACCAGTCTGTAAGTTTGATGGCTGCTCGGAGACCCTGCCAGTCGGCTTGAGTGAAATGCCAGACTCGACGGCGGTGAGGTGGTTCTCTGATAACAGCCAGAGAGATGTCCACTTTAACAAGGACGTGGTTTGTCCACTTTGCAAAGTATATATATTTTTTTACTATTTTCAAACTAAAACAATTCGAACATGGAATACCTAATGACACTGTACTTTCAGGTCTCCTACAAATCCTACCCTTTCGCCTCACCGTGGCATAGGAGTGGCAATGGTCAATGGCAGCGAATGTCATGGCAAGTAAAGACAGGGAGGTAAACTTGATTTTAATTTGGATTTTAATTTACTCTGTGTGTGTGTGTATCACAGCAGTTCTTACTTCAATGAAAGCGATAATTTGTGGAATGATGTGAACATTCCGTATGGACACGCACCACTTCCGGATAGTGATGACACTATTCGAATATTTTCTCAATTTTTTTACGCGCATTTATAGATAAACACAATGCCCCAATCCAGTCGTCGTTTACGAGAGCGAAGGAACGGCTTGTGTGGTTGTTTCTGGCAAGCGGTTTTAAAGTATATATATATATATATATATATATATATATATATATATATATATATATATATATATATATATATATATATATATTGCACATACGAGCACGCACGTAGGGCCACACACGTACGGTCACGCACATACGGCCACGCACGTACGGGAACATGAGAGTGAAGGAACGGCGTGTGTGGTTGTTGTTTCTGGCACGCGGTTTGAAAGTTTTTTTGTTTTTTTTGTGTTTGCACGTACGGCCACGCACCTACGGGCATGCACGAGTTAAATAAAATTGTGTTTAGAAGATTATGCACAATAATTTCTTCGACTTTGTTTTTTGTCTTTGTTTTTCACATTGATGCGCAATATCAAGTTTCGTTCAAGCAACGAAAAAAAAATATTAAAAAATCAATTCCCGATTCAGTCAAGTACTCTTCGGGATTATTTGATCAATGCAAACAACCTCAGCGGTATAGATCGCTGGAGCTATATTCTTTTTTCATGTTTATTTTATCAACCACTGTCACAACGGGAACCCGATGGGTTCACGGGTCATCTAGTTTCTCCTAAAAATCCCCACAATAACCTATGTCCAAGTCTTCACTGCAAACGCCACAGCAATGAACACCTCCTCCCTCTTTTCTGAAATGCCACGGTTACGAACACCTCCTCCCTCTTCACTATAAACACCACAATGTTCTCTTACCTCTCTACAACCGCCGCAACTGCCATCCATTCGCTCACTACAGTCTCAAAAGATGCCAAAGATGCCGAGGGAACAAGAGTCGGGTTGTTCAACAATGTAACTCATAACGCAAGTATGCGCTGGGATTAATTTGAACACCTACGGATAGCGCCGGGATTTCCTTAAATTACTACTTTTAAATGTAGTCCCGCGCATGTTCAGGGCCAGCGAGTGTCCCCAAAAACCCTCGCCCCATGTTAATCGACGAACTCTGAGACATGACAATGTCAGGGAGTGAATGGGGACATTTTCGATTCCAAAGCCTGGTGGGGCATGGCTACGGTGTGGGACGACTGCGGTGCGCAAATAGGGGAGCTTGAAAATGCCTACAGCCTTATATGATCTGATTTTTAGCTCCTCCCTCACTCAGGGCCCATAAAAGGAGCAGATTCAGCTGACAATCGCCAAATATCACCAGACTCCAAAGACGCAAGCCAGATATCACCAGACCTCAGAGACTTTGGCAAACTGGGCAAGCTCCACTTCACCTCTCGAGTTTGCCAGACAAGCTCTCTGGTGCCGAGCGAATAACGCCACAAGTCAGCGTGGCCAAGCGAGGAATCGGAGCGGAGCAAGTGACTACCATAATGGGCTGAGACCCTCCCTGCTGCATCCAGCAGCCAACATTTACACTTTCAGATGCTTACACAACTTTGTTCGGGTCTTTCTCCTACACATCTTTCTCTATCATATATCTCTCGTCCACAAGAGCAATCGGCGTGGGCAGGTTCCGAACAACCGTTCTTTGCAGAGTGAACAGACTCGCACCTCTCACACTTTCTGCTTACACCACACAACACGACATACTGCACGACACTCACACCTCACTCCCGCACCATAGACGCCTTCAGTTTTCCTCTCTCTTCCTCCTTCCTAAGCGTTTGGGTTGCACTGGTCTGCCGAGCACATCAGGTACTAACAGGTCGCGAGTCCTCAACTTTCTCTTATCTCTCTGGGCTATCTCTAATTTTCCGTGTGTGTGTGTGTGTGTGTGTGTGTGTGTGTGTGTGTGTGTGTGTGTGTGTGTGTGTGTGTGTGTGTGTGTGTGTGAGATGGCGCTTGCCATAGCGTAAGGTTAGATTGTCTAAGTTTATTTGAGGTAAATCTACACTGTCTTCTTCCTTTGTGAATTTTGCATTTATTTTTCCACACCACAAATTCCTTGCTTTGCCCTGCTGTACATCTTGTGAATAAACCCTTACTATGCCAAATAACTTTCCTTGCTTTGTTAAAATTAATTTGCTCTATTATAAATGTACCCAGCTCGTTTTTGTCTTTTCCTCCATTGGTACAGCATGGTCTGCACCTTAACATAGCCGGCAAGTTATCCCCCAAAATCTGCTTATTAGCCGGTGCGTACTTTCGCAGCTCTGCTCGGCTGCACCTGATATGGTAAGTAACGCAAGTACGCATCGAGGGTGTGATTCCCCTATAAGGTAACCATGTGTTCCTAGTTAAACGGTAGTCAAACGGAGGCCAGTGGGTCATGTGGTAAAATTATTGGCGTTCGTGGTCAATTAGCGACCCGCCGTGACAGTAAAGTTATTCATGTGTGATGGCCTGTGATTCCCGGTGAGTCCAAGGAGAAACCAGGGACAGCCCCTCCCTCGTTGGACCCCCACAACCTTGGGCCACAACACAAGTTTTATATTTTCATGTTGTGAGGATGTCCTTTGCTGAAGAGTTGTTTACTGTAACTTGGTAATGACGTACAGCATCATATTTCCAATTGTAGATGTCCATTATATAAATCACCAAGCTTGCCATGTTCATGGTAGGCACTGTTACAAGGTCCATTCACTGGTCACGATCCATCAGGGGTTTGTGTAGCACACGCCCGTCCACTCAGGTCTTGTACTGATCTGCATGGTCGGGAATTTGCAGTGTGGGTATCTGACCATTTGGCAAGCTGAGAAAGTTCTCCAAATAATTTGTTGTGCAGAGGCACAAACCTTTTTCTCAGGTACTTTACAAGTATTTTTGGCTTCTTTTCGAAGTTTTGTGAGCCATTTTAGGTAACAATCCTTATCTCTCACACACAAGATACTTTATGGTGCCGTGAAGATCGCTATTTTTAGGGGCTTCTGTGATGCACATGCGCACCGAGCATTCTGGGGCAGATTACATCATTTTGATGCCTCTCGCTCGCTCGGTCATTAATTAGAGATGAGACGCGTGGTACCAATTAGCGTAATGCCCAACTGATTCTACAGTCCCACCGCACGGTTTTGGAATAAAAAGACCCGTACTCCGTCCCGTGACGGCCGATCAAGCTGGCCGTGTGGTCGCGTTGAAGCAAGCCCCTGGATTCGTACCGGGCAACTGGAACTAACCCAGGCAGCTCTAATACGATGTTGTTTGAAGCAATTTAATGTGTGCTTAAAGCAAACACATTTATTAATTTCTGAACCCAAACATTTGGAATATCACCATCTACTATATAAAAACAAATGAGACGTTGTTTGTTACTTGGCGAATTTTTTTTTTTTGCTTTCTGTGTGTTTGTATGTTTGTCTGTTGTGTTTGTTTGTCTGTTTGTCTGTTTGTCACACCATTTTTGACCACAGTTTTAAAGTAATCGTTGTGAATTTTTTGTGTACGTAGGTGACCGGCCAAGGACAGCAAAGATGAATTTTGCTGAAGATCCGAATCTGTATCCGGATCTGAGAATTTTTTCAGCGATTCTTCACCATTGAGAGAGAGGGCCAAAAAGGATATAGAGCACAATATCTCAAAAGGTTAGGGATGGATTCACACGAAACTTGGTGGACAGGAAGGGAGTGACACTTGAAAGAATTGATTCAGTTCTGGTGAAGATCCAAATCTAGATCTGGATCCGAATCTAGAATTATTGGTTTTTTAACTGATTCTTCACCATTGAGAGATGGGCTAAAAATGATATTGCATGATATCTCAAAAAGTTGTGGACGGATTCGGATTAAACTTAATATTGTTACGGTTGTGGAAATTTTCAGAACACCATATAGGTTCTTAGTTAGTTATGCCGATAAATCCGTGTTCAGTTAGATTTCCCCACCGTTGTTTAATGGGATTTATTTGTGTCACAGGGCTGTGATTCTTTGAGATAGTGTTTTTCTTTTCCTATCGTTATTTTGAACCAACCACATTTCAACCTCAAACCACAACAACCACCATTACAACCACCAACGTCGCTCCCGACCACCGCTGTCGCGGCGGTCTCCACACGCCAAACCACGGCCTGCTCCATTAATGTAAACCGTCTCGACGAAGCGAAGGAAACCAGAGGAGTTCCGATGGCGCACGGATTTTCCCGCCTAATTCTCCCTGGACCTGTGCCAATTGTGATTCTCTCGGCCCCCCGCGAGGCGCGCGGGGAGGGTGGCGAGAGGGCACGCCCCTTTTTTCTGGAAGGTTCTGGAAGGAGGGCGGGGCGAGAGCAGAGGGGTGTGGCGTGAACAATATATGGGTGTGCAGGACGCCAGGTCTGGCAGCTCGTGGTTTTTTTTCCTTCATGGTGGCAACTCGTCGCCACAATGGTTAAAGGGAATCCCCAACGGAGCACCGAGGCCAAACACCAGTCTTGGTGAGGTTGAAATCAACTTTAATAACACACACGATACAACGTGCCCGACTTGGCCAAACCTTCCACGATACAGCACCCCTGCACGGTAACCCCGTGCACGGCGCTCGCACGACGGATTAAACCACGTACTCGACTGGCGTAACCACTTTTTTTTTTTTTACGATGTCATTTATCTACTATCATGCTTGGTGTTACAAATGAAGAAAGTAGGTGACAGTACATGACTTCAAATACTGAGGCAGAGTACACAAAGTTAAACAAGGATAACGGTCGCTTAACCTGGAGGAGGTCACATAAATCATATACCAGTCAGTCAGATATACTGAAACAATCACCGGGTAGACTGCCCTCCTGTCTTGGGGATTATTCTGCCCCATGACAGTTTCTGCAAGCATTGTGACCACAATATGACTCTAAGCATCCAAAATAAAATCCTTGAAGTGTTTGGGCTGGTAACGTACACGGTTGGAGCGTCTTGGTGTCCAGACGGTTGGGGACACCGTTGGATGTTCCTGACAGGTGTTGCCGATGGCTTTGGAGTAACCAGGACTACAGGTGTCAAGCCTCGGGGATGTATCAGAACCTAGATCTGGTTGGATCTGGCTACTATGGAATGGGAAGGATTCAGCACTGTCGGCAGGTGAAGACAGCTCATAGGGGATGAATGGGGGGTCTGGTGGTTTTGTTGCTGGTTGGAGGCATACGTCCTCGGTTTGTTGTGCAACACCATATCCCCGATTGCGAGGGAGTGGGGGCATATCCTTCCAGTAGTCTGGGACTTTGTAGCATTCAGACTTTTTCACCTGATAAGCTGCACTCCTCAATTGGGACCCCACAAATTTACGTATGTTGCACCAGGGTCCATCGGTGGCAGAGACGAGGTAGCGGTTTCTTATGCATGACTTGTTATGATCAGAGTACAAATAGATCAAATCACCGACTTCCACTGACACATTGGGCTTGACGGACCCCATGGGTGCCTTGGACTTCTCACTATGGGGGTGGTTAATGGAACGAAGATGGTGTTGGGCTTGTATCATTTGTAAGTCCGAGAAAGGGACTTGTTGATTGGTGAACTGATCCCGCTGGCACCACATCTCTCGAGCCGAGAGTCCCCGTGCATGAACTCGTGAGTTCATACTGGTGGTGGCCAGTGCGAGGGTTAGTGGAGTTACTGGTCCTCCCATCGGCTCCTGTTGTAGAAGTTCATCTTCACATTCACGAACTGCCTTCTCGGCGATGGGATTCTTGTTGGGATTTTGAATGCGACCAATCCCGATGCACATCCGGTGATGTTTAAGAAGCTCATCGTGGACCAGACGTGTGAAGCCGGGAGCCGGATCGGTGCCGATGACAGTAAGTGGTCCATCCAATGGCCGGAGCTCTATGCATAAGCGGATCAAGTTATCGCGGAGAGTGATGTGTTGTTCATTCTCCACAATGCACGATGTAGTGTAGGAAGTGGAATATTCTCGCAATATAAGAACTAGCTGGTGATTGCGCTTGATGATATCCACTGCGAAGGATACACCAACAGCACCAGGGGGTTCTCCAGTGGACTGCTTGGTAATGGTATGAGGAATGTTGCGCAATGCAGCACACTGGTGACACCTCAAGGTTACCTGATCGATTGCTCTGTCCAAGTCAAGAGCATAAAAATAGCGGTGAATCACAGAACTGAGTTGATGATGACTCAGGTGATCCAGTTGAATGTGTAATGCTGTTAGTAAGCCATTGACTACCCGACGTGGGACAATAATGCACTCACATGCCGAGGACAAGGGCTTGTCCCGACGGACTACAACTAGGTCATCTTTGGAAAGTGACGCAACCTGGAGGTAACGTTTGACATCCTTGATGTTGGTTGTTTTCTTCGATGGGCGGATGCCCTGAATCAGGTGGGCATGAGTCCGCCTTAAGTCTGCGCACTCTGCCTGAACTGCTATCCAGGCAGTTCTGTTGGTGAAGGGCTGTTTGGTTCGGCCGGAAATAATGTCTTGGGCTGACACCTGCAGGACTACGGCCTCCTCCTCGTGTCTTATGAATGCACAAATTTGACAGGAGGTGTCGGTACAGTCTGGTGCATTGCGGCTGGCAAAATCAGATGGGGCATTGGCGGATCCTGCGAGGTGCCGTACGGTCTCTTGATAACGGCTGACGGTGGACAGGAATGTGGATAGACGAGGGCTCGCTGAAAACTCGCCACGACAGAGCTTCTCATACGCTTGTACGCACGGCTTGCTATCAGTGAGGATGGATGCATGATGTTTAGATAGGATAATTAAGGGACTGAAGTGTTTTACTGATACAGCAATGGAAAGGGCCTCCACTTCACATGGCAACCAGGTAGATTGGTGTCCGCGTAACTTTGCGCGAAAAACCCGCAAGGTGAGGTCTTCCATTGCGCGTGATGTACAGAGTTGATCCAATGCTGTGTTTTTTGACAGAACCATCCGTCACGATCCATAGCTGATCACTTGGACGAGGAAGAGTAATTGTACGAGCTGACGAAAGAGCAGCTTGGGCTCTGTGGAAGGCAGAATGTAACTCATCAGTCCACACAACTCTGTCCAGTGATTGGCATCCAGCCACAACATCATCCAAGGGGGATAAGAGAGCAGAGCAGTTGGGGATAACACGAGCGAGAACCTTATATGCCCCGATAAAGGATCTAATTCCCCTGACCTTCCCAGGAGCCGAACAAGTAGAGAGTGTAGCCACATGGTGTGGGCTGGCCTGGATAGTACGGCGAGACCAGATCCATCCTATGATGGTGGTGCTCTTTGGACATACAACTGTCTTTGTAGCAGAGAGGCGAAGTCGACATTTACGCAGAGCCTGCAACACCATTCTCCAGTTCTGGAGAAGTTCGTCCAATGTGTCACCACCGCAATGGAGGTCGTCAGCGAGTTTGGCGACGGCCCCCTTCTCTAAGAGATCACCAAGGACGTGACACATGAGTTCTTCGAGTGCCGTCTCTGATCCAGGCATACCCATAGCGGATCTGGTATACACACGTATTCCCTGGAAGGGTGTGGCTACACCGCAGTACTTCATGGACTGGTGAGATAATGGGATTTGCTAGAAGGCACTCGTCAGGTCGGTAGTAATTAGATACTTCCACTGAGCAATTTTGCGGAGGATGGAATCTACGTTTGGCATAAGAGAGGGTTGGGGCTTGCTGTATCGGCCCACATCAGCAAAGGCTGTGACTCTGCGGAACCCGCCACTGGGCTTCTTGATCAAGAATGAAGGATTCAGGTATTCCACAGTAATCCCCATGTCCTCAGGGCGAGCAAAGACTCCAAGCTTTTCTAGTTCATCAAATTTGTGTTGTAGTTCACGCAGTTTATCTTGCGCACACTGTGGTAGATGGCCTTTGTGTTGTGGAGGCTGAACGGGGCCCATGTTAACAATAGCCTCAAAGGGGCCTGCAGCACCATTGTAGCCTTGGAACATTGGGTCAAACACTTCATCATACTCTTCAAGAAGGGCACAAAACTTTGATTGTGTGTCAGAAGCGAACATGTTGTCAGGGTCGAGGGTAACAGTCGAAGAGTGTCCTGAGAGTGAAGTGAGTGTGCGTTTTAATTTGTGGGGGCGGGGGGGGGCTGGTCTCGGTATAGTCATCTGGGTGTTCTTCGGGTATGTACACAGGGCGGATTTGTCAAAATTGCTCATGTCGTTTGAGAACTCGTGGTTCGTTAGTTAAATTGGGGATCCGAACCTTCCCGCTGATGCTACGGATGACACTCGGTGTGGGCCAATACTCAATGGGTCGCAGCGACCTCGCACTGGGGGCATCCGTGCGAGGTTCGAGTGCGAACGCTAAGTCGATACTCGATGTGTCACATGGAAGGACCATTTCGATGAACTCACCGGGCCACAGAGTAGTTGTGTGGGGTGGGGGCACGTACGACATGTGCTCGGCGTACTGCATGGCGATTAAGGCTCCCTTCCTGAGAACCATAAACGTATGTGGTGCCGTCACCCAGGATAACTTGATGCTTCGCAGGGCGGATTGAGATGTCATTAGACACCATGAAAGGTGTTCCTGCTCGTACTTCCACTTCAAGATTTTTGACAACCAGGCCCTCAAACTGAAATTCCCTTCCGTCGCGAGTCAGTGTCAGTCTGGTCTCACCAACCACTTGAAGAGGGGAATGTTATGATGATATGTTGGGTGGTCATATTTTGGACCATTAGCTGTGTGTTAATCAGCTGTCAGGATTCTAACCTTGCTTGTAACTGTGCATTATTCAAACCTTGCTTTAAAATGTTGCTTTAAATGTTTCAGGCTACCAATGTTCCATGCACCCCACTGTTTTTGGACAGAGCCCAGCTGTTCCTGTTTCTTGGAAACTAAGCCCTTATCACCCTTCCTGTTGCCCTGTGGTGGTGTGCCCTTAGTGCGACCTTGGAGAGAACTGTGGAAGTGTTCCTTCAGTGTATGCTGCCCACACATTCCTATTCTCAGTGATCACCAAAGCTTTGCCTTTGTTATCAGCAGGTGCTAGTGAAGGAGTGTAGGAAAGTTATTAGTTTGCAAGGCTTGCATATCTGAGAGTTGTGTAGGTGGCTTGGAAACTGTGGTTGCATATCTGAGAATTGACCGATTCAACTTCCCCTAGGGCCCGAGGGAGGGGGAAAGAAGCCCACTGCCACATTTATTTCTTTTACTTCTTTGTTTCCTTATCCCTTAGCATACACTTTTAGTCCACACCCAGTTTTCCTTTACACTTTTAGTCCACACCCAGTTTTGCTTTGTGTGATTATATATGTGATTGTTTTGAAGCATATTCTTAATGTGATTCAGGGGAGCCTGACTGAAGGGTCACTGAGTCACATTCCGCATGCGTGTGGTCTTCGGAAATAAAACGTGTAATTCGAGGATCCTCAACTGACTCTGTCATCTTACTCGGCCGAGTGGAGAGTCATAACAATTGGCGACGAGGATGGGATTCGACTGATGCTGGCGGTGTGGACGGTGGGACTCCACTTGGTGTACAGCGATCGCAAGGGATCAGCTAAAAGGTACGTGGCGATCGCACGTAGGGCACCTAAAATAGGGAGCCCCAGTTAGGCGAGCGCTGTACACTTGGTGGGTCGCTGCCCGCCGGACGCAGCTCCAGGATCTGCTCGAATCAAGAACTGTAACGGTAAACACATATGAGGTGATTCGAATGCGGTTTGTCTGAAGAGCACAAAGGGGAAGGGCTGTCAGGCAGTGTTTGTAGAGCCGGTAAGGGTCGAGGATAAAGGTATCCGTGTGAAATAAGGAGGAAACAGGTTGGAATCCTGTACCAAGAGAGGGAAGGTTAGAGGCCTTCATTGGGTTTGAGGCTATTAGGCGGCGGGTCGAAAGGGACCTCAGTCCCGGTGTAAAAGGAGAAACGATTTACAGCTATTAGGCGGCTGATTGAAAGGGACCTCAGTCCCGGTGTAAAAGGAGAAACGATTTACAGCTATTAGGCGGCTGATTGAAAGGGACCTCAGTCCCGGTGTAAAAGGAGAAACGATTTATAGCTATTAGGCGGTTGATAAGATAAGAACAAAAGAATGGGGAATAAATCTTCAAAGAACGAGAAGATACCAAAAGGAACAACATTGAAAGTTATCAGTGACAAATATGGAATCGATAACGTAAAGGGAATACAGGACTGGGTGAAGTGGACCGCGGGAAGAAAAGATCCCTTCTCCGCTGACTGGATCCTTAGATCCAAAGATATTAAACACAGTGAGTAATGCGCTGATAGAGGGCAAAGCAGGCGGCCCGAAACAAAGTGGACCACACTGGAAAGCATTGGCCGCGTGGCTAATGGAGTCGCAAGTCGAGACAGAGCATAGGCGACTCGGACTAGAAGGGACTGTGAACCAACGAAAAATACAAGACGAGGAACGACAAGGGAGACTAAAACAGGCGCTAGACCAGCTAACGGAAGTTAAGACACAGGGAGAGGACAAACAGAGGGAACTAGACCAAGTGTTAGCGCAGCTGACGGAGGTCAAGATACAGAGTGAGGAGAGACAGGAGAAGTTGAAGCAAGCGTTAGCACAGATAGCAGAAATCAACGACGACGTGAACCGAAAGACGACAACCCGACTTGGGACAACAAAAGGAATTTACCCTGTCTTAGAAGGGGACAGAGTAAAAGGAGGGACCGACATTCACCAGTTCCCCATGATACAAGCAGCAGGGGGAGATTGGGTTTGGAGATCATGGACCCCACAAGACATTAGGGGAGTAAAAGCTAGCATGGAAGAATGTATAAAGAAAAACCCGAGAAGGGCCATTCAGATATTACATGACCAGATAAAAATGCAGGGGGCAACCAGGACAGACATAGGGTTTATCTGCACTGCAGTCTTGCCCAGTGCGGTTTGGAGCCGGCGTGCGGCAGCCTGGAGTGTAAAAATGGAAGGAGAAACAGATACCACCTTAAACCGACATTACCCGGAGGGGAGCCGACCGGGAAGCACAGGCACTGTACAGAGGAAGAGTACAAACCCTGATGGAAGAACTTGCGACGGAAATGGCCCCGAGGGTAATGGATTGGCAGGCAATACAGGATGTCACACAGAATCCCAAGGAATCACCTGGGGAGTACAAGGCACGACTGTATGAGCAGATCGAACTGCACTCAGGATTTATTAACATCGCACAGACGCCCCTCCATTTCCTGAACACTATGTTCGTAGATGGACTGTGTGACGAAGTAAGGCGAGAGGTGAAAGCGGACATGCCAGGGTGGAAAACGGCTGACGTAGATGCCGTGTTTGAAAGGGCAAGACAGGCTTGGCAGACTCTGAGAGAAGAGGAACGGAGGGGAAAGAAAGATACCCAAGCTCTAGTTGCAAGAAATCTTGAATTGAAAAGCCGTAAATACGAAGAGAGGGAAAGCAGGCCTCGCTGGGAAAATCCAGATTGGGAACCCCGGTATGAAGCCGAACGGGACCAGCGGAGGCCTTGGAACCGAGAGAGGGAGCCGCAAAAACAGGGAGAATGCTTTAACTGCGGTCAATCCGGGCACTGGTTTCGGGACTGCCCGGCACCGCCTAAACAACGAGGCTGGGGCTCGCGGCCACCACAACAGCAAGAGAGACCAACGGCGCCCCCTAGAGAGTATGAGAGGAGAAGGGAGACAGCAGGAAGAAACTATTGACATGAGGACACCGTGGTGGCTCCGCAAAGGGAAACGCGGAATGTAAGGGAATTGACCACGACCTTAAACGTAGAGGGGAGACAAGTAACATTCCTGGTAGATACAGGGGCCACCCGGTCAACACTAAAACAAGGAGAGATAAAGAACCTGCCACTCTCAGGTGAGTCAGTGAGTGTGGTGGGGGTTTCGGGACGGAGAGAGGATATCCCGATCTCGGACAAATTACGAATTGAAGTAGGTCCCCTGCGGGGAGAACATGCATTTTTGGTAGCCAAACACACCCCGATGAATTTGTTAGGAAGAGATTTGTTGTGCAGAATGGGATGTACCATAACATGCAAGCAAGACGGAGTTTTCATAGATGCTCCGCTGGCATTGCAAGAGGAAGTAATGACCCTCATGATGACCGAACTCGGACCGGTAGTCTATTGGTTGCGGGTTGTGTCACAAGAGGGGAGAGATAAACTGACTAGGGATTGGGAAAGTGCGAAAAGATTGCGGGACGTAGAGGAATGGTTGCGTGGCAACGACATTGAATTGAAAGAAGTGGAACTGCCTTTACACTGTACGGTCTATTATGACGAAACAGGGCAGGATTTTGATTACTCGGACAGAGTACATGAAGAGTACGCTACCACACGCACTTTAATGACAACCACTTTGTGGATCGGGAAAGAGGGAGCGGCAATGGAGGTGGAGCTAACTAACAAGGAACGTGAGCTAATGAAGCACAGAGAAGGACTTACCCCGCACGTCTCAATGGCGGTCGGTAAAGGTCATAGTGCCGAAGAACTGGGAAGAATGTTGACCAGGTTGAGATGTGCCTCGGAACCACCAGGGAGGGATAGTGAAACCCAGAGCACTTTACAGGCCAGTCGACGGGGGGATGGATGGAAAGTATGCTTACCTGATCAGATTTTGTCATGTATGTTAGAAAGGCATGAGATGAACAGCGAAAGGCCACGCCGCCAGACAAACAGGGAAACGAGAACGGAAGAAAGACTACAGGAAGTACCTGTTGAATTATGGACACGACATCCGAATGACGTGGGCAGAGTGCTAGCCGCAACGCCCGTGTCTATCCAGATAAAGGAGGGGGTACCCCTGCCTCGAGTGGCTCAATACCCGTTGCGCAAAGAGGCAATAGAAGGGATCGCTCCGGTGATAGCATCATTACGCGACCAAGGGGTGATAATACCTACTAAGAGCCAATGTAACACACCAATCCTGCCGGTGGAGAAGCCCGGAGGAAACAAATGGAGGTTCGTACAAGATCTGCGAGCAGTGAATAAGTGTGTGAAAGCGTCCTTTCCCGTGGTGCCACACCCGGTTACGATACTGTCAGGGGTGCCGTCCACTGCGACGCATTTTTCCGTGGTAGACTTGTGCTCAGCGTTCTTTAGCATACCGCTAGCCAAAGAGTCGCAACACTTGTTTGCCTTCAGCTACGACGGACAACAATACACCTGGACTGTACTTCCGCAGGGGTTCTGCGATAGTCCAACGCTCTTCTCGCAGGCTCTGAAGGAGGACCTGGAGGACATAGAGCTCCCGGAAGGGTCAGTCATGATACAATATGTGGACGACCTGTTGGTATGCTCGGACAATCAAACGAAATGTGAAACGGACACTGTAGCGCTGTTAACAGCTCTCGCCCGAAAGGGCCACAAAGTCAGCAAAGACAAATTACAGTTTTCGCAGCCAAGGGTGACGTATTTGGGACATATACTGGAACAGGGGAAGAGGAGCCTCGGAGCTGAACGGGTGGAGACAATCCTAGAGCACCCAAAACCCACTACATTGCGACAATTGCGACGGTTCCTCGGGATGACAGGGTACTGCCGGCAGTGGATCCCTGATTATGCAGTTAGGGCGCGATCACTGTACGACATGGTAAAAGAGGCAGAGGGGGATAAGATCTCCTGGACGAATGGTGCGAACAAAGACTTCGAAACATTGAAACAGGCCTTGTCAAAAGCACCAGCATTGGGGCTACCGAACTATGATCTTCCCTTCACCCTATTCGTCCATGAAAGAGGAGGGTTCGCCCAAGCGGTGCTGACGCAAGAACACGGAGGAAAGAATAGGCCGATTGCGTACTATAGTAGTCATTTGGACTCGGTCGCCGCCGCCTATCCTGGGTGCTTACGGGCAGTAGCAGCAACGCAATACGCAGTAACCGCAACAGCGACGCTGGTTTTGGGTTCCCCGCTGACCGTAAAGGTACCGCATGATGTGGCGGCGCTGATACGGCAAAATAAGACACAACATATATCAGCGGCACGAGCAGTTCAACATGATTTGGTGCTGTTGCAGGCAACTAATATAACGATCGAAAGATGTTCGCCACTGAACCCAGCCTCCCTAATGCCAGCGGGTGATGAGGGAGAGGCACATGTGTGTGAACGAGTGCTGGTGGAAGAGACAAAGGCTAGGCGTGACCTACAGGAAGCCCCGATCGAAAATGCAGAATTGGAACTGTTCGTGGATGGAGCGGCGAGGAAGAACCGATGGGGAAGAACCATCGCTAGCTTTGCAGTATGCACCGCAAGCGCCACCTTGAGGAAACAATTGTTACCAAAGGGATTTTCAGCCCAACAAGCTGAGCTGGAAGCATTGATATGCGGGTGTGAGCTGGGTGCGGGTAAGACATTGAACATATACACAGATTCTAGGTATGCCTGGGGCATCTTACATGACTCCGCTGCCATTTGGGCCTTGCGTGGCTTTAAGACGTCCTCAGGGAAGGTTATCCGACATGGGGACTTGATCAAACGACTGATACGAGCAGCACAAGAGCCGCAACAGATTGCAGTGATTAAATGCAAAGCTCACACAGGGAGGGACAGATGAAGTGTCAAAAGGCAATGAAAGAGCAGATTTAGCGGCAAAAGCAGTGCTCGATGAGGAGGGAGGCGAACCCACAACCAACGACCGAACTTTACGTGGAGCAAATGGTAGACGGTCCACAAACGCAAGAACAGCTGAAGGACCTGCAGGTCTCCGCAACTATGGAAGAACAGGAATCATGGAGGGTGAAGGAGGGTGCAAAGCAAAACATACATGGAGTATGGGTGGATGAGCGAAATAGACCATTTGTACCCCGGATATTGCTACCATGGCTCGCCCTCACTGCACATGCGCAGGGCCATATGGGAATAAAAGGGGTGGCGGAAATTATTCGTCAAACCTGGAATGCCCCAGGTGTAACAACAGCAGCAACAGAGGTGGTTAGCAATTGTGCGACCTGTGGTAGACATAACAGGAAGTATGCCGCCAAGAAACGGGGAGCACACCCACCCCCGTCCGGACCGTTTCAACACCTTCAGATGGATTTTATAAAAATGCCGGCATACAAACATCACCAATATGTGCTGGTAATTGTGGATATGTTTTCTAAGTGGGTAGAGGCCTTCGCCACAACCAATCAGGAAGCTGATACAGTGGCCAAACTACTTTTACAGGAAGTAATTCCGCGATTTGGGATTCCAACACGACTATCCTCGGACCAAGGAGGGTCTTTTACGGCAAAAGTAATGGAAAAAGTAGCCGAAGGCTTGGGTATCAACCAGAAACTGCATTGTCCGTACCACCCCCAGTCAGCAGGGGCAGTAGAAAGAGAAAACCAAACCCTAAAGCAGACGCTTTCCAAACTCTGCGAGGACCAGTCAATGCCCTGGCCAGACGTGCTGCCGATAGCGCTCATGAAAATGCGGGCAACAAATAATGCCACAAGGGGGCTCTCGCCCCACGAAATAATAACAGGACGTCCTATACAGTTACCGGTCTCGGCTCCGCCAGATATGGGAGATTGGGATTTAGCATGTATGACTGACGGAATGATGAACTATTGCAGAACACTCACTGCTACCATTAGGGCTTTTCACTCACAGGTACAAGAAGCATTGCCGATACCTGCTGGAGACCCGTTACATGATTTCCAACCTGCTGAACGAGTTTGGGTGAAAGAGTTCCTGCGGAAGGACGCCCTACAACCCAAGTGGACCGGGCCCTACACTGTACTTTTGACCACGCTCTCGGCCGTCAAAGTGAGGGGTAAGAGTGCATGGATACACCACTTACACTGTAAACGGGCACCCAAGGAAGCCGCTGAAACTAGGGAACCGGAGGAGGTAACCTCAGCAGAGGTTCCGGCTGTGTCCGATTCAGTCTTTTACCGGGATAGTGAAGACGACGACGAGGGGGAAGACGTGATATCTCTACAGAGACCCCCTCCACCACCACCAAACCGAGACGGGGCTGGCCCAGCAGGACAGGGAGAGATAGTACAGGGAGACCCACTGCAAGCAGAGCCAGGTGCCCCGCCGGACCCGGGACCTGAAAACGTAGACAACAGGGATCCTGAAAGACCAGCACTAGAACCAAACGCTCCGTCAGACGTGGAGCCGGAACCTGGACCAGGCACCCTGCCAAACGTGGAACAGGCAGGTTTAGACGACAACAACATTGTAATACAGGAAACAGCGACAGGACCTTTGACGACACAACATGCAACTCCTGGTGCTAGCGCTGCTCCTGTGCGAGGGCGGCCTGTCACTAGGCAGCAAACCGACAGCCTTAGACCCCGAGAACCATACACGCCTCCTACACCTCGACCACGAAAGGGGAAACGGGAGTGAGTTAGCAACTTCTTTACAGCGTAGCAGGAGAGGGGTACCAAGAGAGGTGACAGCAAGCAAATATGCAAATTTTGGGACAACCCATAACAAGGAGTTAGACACAGTAAGAGTCTTTTCAGTTAACCGCACCCAACCTTTTTCGTCAATGGTTCCGAACAATAAGAACATAAAGGTACCGCTGCTCCGACCTCAACAACTCATAGAAATACCCTGCATCCTAGCAGATGGGTCTAGTGACCTGGTAGAACGACACAAGGAACTTAAGGCCATCGTATGGTACTACGATATTGCAGGGCAGGTTCTCTTAGTAGCTCGACAAGTAAAGAAACAGAGAGGGCAAAAGGGATCCTACAACCGACAAGGATATGAATGGGGCCAGCATGCAAGTCTGATAACTAGAATTCCGCAAGTACCAGACGACACCCAGTTGGCATACTATTGCCGCGTTCTATTGAGCAACCAAACAGCATGGAGTAATTGGATACACTTTGATGTACGCAGACAGGGGCCGCCGACAAGGCCCCCGAATACCTTTGTAGCCCTAACCACAGAGATAGCAAACATTGAGAACCGGAGTGAGTGCTGGGTGTGCCTTAAACCACCATCTGGCCTCGTGACCGGACTTCCTCTTTCCGTACTACCATTAACCATCTTCAATCATGTAACCGGACCAGTAGAAGGGCTCGAAGTTGAGACCTCAGCCCGTGATTATACACAACGGGTCTATGCAGAGAAGAATCCGAGTGCTAATGTAATGGTGGTACCATCTCCCCTATGGGTAGAAAACACCAGGGGAGCAGTCTGTTTTACAGGACAGGGAGCAAACAGAATGGGAAAGTCAGAATGTGAGATTCAACTTCCCCTCCCGAAATCAACTGACCAGGAAGTCATCGCTGTTAACCCGGACACCCAGGTAGAGGAGCAAGTAACATTCACAATAAAAGCAGCCTTACACCATGACAACGGGATGATCCCGCCAAAAGGTATTCACTTGGTTTGCGGGGACAAGGCTTACCCCTACCTACCAAAAGGGTGGGAAGGGAGTTGTTATTTAGCTTCAGTAGTTCCGGATAGCAGAATTAAGACCACTTTTTACCCTACCCCTGCACCACCACGGCATCGACGCAGCGCATCAGAGACAGGGGATCCAGAGGGATGGGCCGGTGTATCAGAGCGCTTAGGGGTGATCAAAGGCACCTGGTGGGAGAAGGCTCTTGGCTTTTTCATGCCACATGCCGGTACTACTATTAATAGCATTAGGTTAGATGAGCTTTCACAAGTTTTGGAATATTTAGGTAATGTAACCATGGCTTACTATACAGAATTAACAGAGATGTTGGTATCAATGCGCGCTATGGTAATGCAGAACAGAGTAGCTTTAGACATGCTTCTAGCAGAGCAAGGAGGGGTATGCGGGATGATTGAAGGAGAATGTTGCGTCTGGATTCCGGACCCGAAGGACATAACTAATCGTGCGGTGGCCCGAATTAAAAAGGTGGTGGAAGTTCTCACAAGCAATCGAGTGGAACGTGAGGAAGGTTATGCATGGTGGAAGTCGATCTTCCAGGGCTGGGGAGGTTGGTTGTTGCGACTAATAGGGTCAGTACTTTTAATCATTGTGGTGGTAATTTTTGGGGTGTTTCTAATCAAACTTCTCATTACCATTTGTTTGAAGAAGTGCTGCGCAGCGTCACCCCTCACCCAGGCCATTATAATAATTAACAGCGAACTCTCTGTTGAGGACGACTTGGCCAGTAATGGGGAGGGGGACGACCAGGGCCTTCAGGGGGACGTCATACACGTGGACCTAGGCCAAGGTTTACAACCATTCCTCCTTGTTGAAGCAGATAACTAACCCAGGAGAGAGTGCGTGTTGTTTTGCCTTCCAGTGCAAGATGTGACTCCTGCGCTGGACGAGCTTACACCCGTGCCTTGAGTACTACTTTTGCTACTTGCTTATGTATAATTGTTTAAACAATAGTATTACCACTGCTGCTAACATAGAACAGTATTACATGTTAATATGGTGTGGACTTAGCATTGAATTCATACACTGCAGCTTAAACGGGAGGCATGTGGCAGTGGGTAGGACAAAAGGGGGAAGACAATGGTAACAGAAGCTAACCTGAACCACCGGCAGTTGGGGACTTCTCATTTGGGGAATGTTGATGGCTATCCACGGCATTCGTAAATCCCGTTTGGCAGGCGCGGGGGCCTAGGGGTAGCTGCTACAGGAACCAAATAGGGGTCCACTCGGTCGGTGAGTCTCAGGTGTGGCTGGGAATGGTCAAAATATGACCAAGGAGGGAAACTGTTATGATGATATGTTGGGTGGTCATATTTTGGACCATTAGCTGTGTGTTAATCAGCTGTCAGGATTCTAACCTTGCTTGTAACTGTGCATTATTCAAACCTTGCTTTAAAATGTTGCTTTAAATGTTTCAGGCTACCAATGTTCCATGCACCCCACTGTTTTTGGACAGAGCCCAGCTGTTCCTGTTTCTTGGAAACTAAGCCCTTATCACCCTTCCTGTTGCCCTGTGGTGGTGTGCCCTTAGTGCGACCTTGGAGAGAACTGTGGAAGTGTTCCTTCAGTGTATGCTGCCCACACATTCCTATTCTCAGTGATCACCAAAGCTTTGCCTTTGTTATCAGCAGGTGCTAGTGAAGGAGTGTAGGAAAGTTATTAGTTTGCAAGGCTTGCATATCTGAGAGTTGTGTAGGTGGCTTGGAAACTGTGGTTGCATATCTGAGAATTGACCGATTCAACTTCCCCTAGGGCCCGAGGGAGGGGGGAAAGAAGCCCACTGCCACATTTATTTCTTTTACTTCTTTGTTTCCTTATCCCTTAGCATACACTTTTAGTCCACACCCAGTTTTCCTTTACACTTTTAGTCCACACCCAGTTTTGCTTTGTGTGATTATATATGTGATTGTTTTGAAGCATATTCTTAATGTGATTCAGGGGAGCCTGACTGAAGGGTCACTGAGTCACATTCCGCATGCGTGTGGTCTTCGGAAATAAAACGTGTAATTCGAGGATCCTCAACTGACTCTGTCATCTTACTCGGCCGAGTGGAGAGTCATAACAGGGAAGACCCATCAGCCTGACGAGCGGACTGTGCACTCTTCTGAATCTTGGCTCCAAACCTCCTTTCAGTTGTCTCACGAATCAGGTTACCCGTGGCCCCACTGTCGATGGTAACTCGGGTTGTGTGGTGGCCGTGGAAGGTGTCTAGATATGGAGACTGGCGAGTCTGGACACGTGAGATAGTGGACGGTTCTGAATAGTCGATGTTATTGACTACCTTGTCCATATGGGCATATGTTATGTCTCCAGACTCGTCGTCTGACTCTTCAGTTATGTCAGCCACATGGCGTGCTCTGGCGATGTACCGACGAGCTCATTCGGGGAGGAAAGGACACTCACTGAGGAAATGACCGTAATCAGTGCGGCGTACTTGTTTGCAGAGGGGACAGGACTTTGTAAGGTTGTTGGAACGAGTCCCCGAAAAGACATGACGAGGTTTTGACGATGATGGGAACGATGCCGGGCGGGGGACCTGTGGTCGAGATGTTGAAGTGCGCAAGGACATTGTATCTTCAGCAGCATGGAGCTCATCTAATAGTGAGTCAAGCGCCTGGGATATCTCTGGTTTGATGGAGGCTAAAGTGCGGGACCTGAGTTCAGTTCCATAGCATTGTTTGACGAGTCCGGGGAGTCCACTGTGGACAAGGCGAAGCCATGTGAGCACAATAAAGTTCTCCAATGAGGGAGATAATTCCTCATCCTCCGTGATCGCCTGGTTATGGTGGAAGATGACGCCATCTTGTCGAAGCAAGTTGTCCTCCACAAACGCCATCAGGCGTTGGTACAAGTCTTCATGGCGCTCTTCGGGGTTATGGCGTATCGCTGCAAAGTCAATGAAGTGTGCGCCTGTCAACTGGAATCCAAAATGTTGTCGAATCGATTGCCATATGTTGACTACAGAGGTGGAGTTTCAGACTATGGTGTTGCAGGATATCACAGGGCAGTAGTTTGCAATCTGACCCAGCATAAGTTCCAGTACGGTGACTTTCTGTTGGGCAGTGTGACGCTGCACCACGGGGACATCCTCACCATCATCCACACGTCCACGAAGAGGGAACGCTCTGCTCTCCTTCTCCCAGGTGACGCCCTCAGTGAGGAAGGGAGCAAAATTGGGATCGAGTGATAAAATATAAAGAAAATTGTCTCCAATTTTCAAACGAGTTCACCGTTTCACTCTTGCTAAGTGATCACTGCTTCGGTGCACGGTGTGTGGTGGCCATTTTGACGACGGGCACGATGTACAGACGATGTTTATGACACAGCTACAGAGTGAGCTGGTTGGCCGCTCACCTTCTTGTGAGGTGTGATTGGGGTTCGAAGATGGCTCTCGTAACAGGGACGTTCTGCCGATCGCTGTCTCCGGGGTGAAGAGTGTGTGGAATCGTATCCCGACGCTGCCACCACGCCACGACGGGTAAAGGGAATCCCCAACGGAGCACCGAGGCCAAACACCAGTCTTGGTGAGGTGGAAATCAACTATAATAACACACACGATACAACGTGCCCGGCGAGGCCAAACCTTCCACGATATCGCACCCCTGCACGGTAACCCCTGCACGACGGATTAAACCACGAACTCTACTGGCGCGTGAGCTTGTGGTTTTTTTTTTCCTTCGTGGTGGCAGCTCGTGAGCTCGTTTGGTTTACTTTGTGTGTGGTTTTTTTCGTGGTGGCAGCTCGTGAGCTCGTTTGGTTTACTTCGTGTGTGGTTTTTTCGTGGTGGCTGCTCGACTTCTTCGCGGCACCAGGGACACGGACGGGAGGCGCCGCTTTGCCAGCTCTGGCGCGCAAGCCTGCGCATCCGTGTGGAGAGCGCCGGAGGGAGCTCGCCGGCTCCGTGAAAGGCCGAGCTCAGCCGCGGCTGTCCTAGCTGCCGTGGGGGGACGGACGCCGCGACTCTCCCATCATCGCACCACGAGGGTGCAGGTAACCTGCAACGGTCTCGTGGGATTCGTTCGGTCTGCCAAGTCCCACGTTGTAAAGGCCCACGGGCCCCGTCTGACCCCCCTGTCGATGGGGGTGGTCTTTTTCTTGGGGTTTTGCTTTCGAATGAATGTTGGTGGCCCCGTGTCTTGTGAAGTAAAACTGTTAAGTGGCTGTACATAAATTGCTTACAGTTGGTTGTAGTGCTTTCGCTTGATTTGCTTCCATACCTGCATGATTGACTGTATACGTGCTTGTGTGAATGTTACCCGTTCGTCGTGTTTTTTTTTTTCCCTGTTGGAATACCATATTGCATCTCGGAATATTGGTTGGGGTTTTAAATACCCGTTAAATAGAATCGGATCCGGCGAGGTCGGGCGATAATACCCGCTCAGTTATCACTGCAGAACGGAACGGACCGCTTGGGTGGTTCGTGTCCAAGCCGACCTGCGCCGAGGTACGGTCTCCCGGTAGGCTACCCGCGCGGGTACTTAGGTATATCGATATTCAGCGATTGACCCTATTCTGCGCGGGTAGAAAATTGGCTAGGCCGTGGTGGGGTTGAAGACCCACCCGTGACAGGGTTCCGGCGTTGCTCCGGAAGGTCACGACTGAATTGTCCGTCCGGTGGGCGAGCGGTTACAATTAGTGGAAAGCGGCCGTTCGCACGCCGGCGGGCGCGAATTCGTAACAATACGTTTGTTTCGAAATATGTGTTTAATTGTGGTCGTCCATTGGATGTACGTTAGATCTTTGGCGATGCCGGGTACCTTTGTGGGAGGAGGGAGAGAAGGGTGGAGGTGGGGGGACAGAGGGGAAGGGGTGAGGTTGGCATCTGGAGAGAGGGGATTGAGTGGGAGGGGAAGGACCTGGCATTTCCCAGCAATGCTGGGTACCTCTGCTCGTGCTGTATATTATAAAGGAAGAGGGGTCTTGAACAGAATTTTTATAAAGGGAGGGGGGCGCAACCAGAAATTTTACAAGGGGGGACGGGGTGTGCAAGTACAATTTTTATAAGGGGGGCACAACTAGAAATTTTACAATGGGGAAGGGGGTGTGCAACCAGAATTTTTATGTGTGGGGGGTATGAGGGTGCAAAACCAAAAAAATTACAAGAGGGGAGGGGGGTGCAAACATAATTTTTTTTAATAAGGAGCCACAATGAGAAGTTTTTCAAAAAGAGGAGGGGGGGTTGTAACCACAATTTTTTTTTAAAAGAGGCACAACCACAATTTTTACAAGGAGAGAGGGAGAATGCAACCAAAATTTTTATTGGGGAATGCAAGGACAATATTTATAAAGGGAGAGGGGGGGGTGCTATTCACATGGCATTGTGCAAGATATTTCACTGACACCATAATTCGTTTGTGGAGAGAGCAGGTACTTATTGATACCGTATAAAACGTTGGAAGGAGAGGAAGGAGGGTCTCGCCCCCTTCCCATGACAATTGTCATCTTCATCCTCACTGTCCTGAACTCGATGGAGTGCTTAATGTAATTACTTATGTAGCATAACGCGCTGACAACATCGTCTCCTTTTCTGCCGGGTCCTTACGACGTCCTCGTAAAAGGTCTTGCAGGTAAAGGTGCTCGTCGTTTCCTCTCGATCTGCCCCATAAAAGGTTCCCAATGTCGCACACTAATTGAATTAATGCATTTGACATGATGGAACCCAATTGGGTCTTAGCTCGACCTCCATCCCTTAAACTCTTCAGGCATTCCTCTTCGTCTCCTTTTAACTTTCTAACCTCCAACTTCTTTGCGCATGCGGTAACCATTGCCTGTCTCCGGCAATTTCTAAATGCATTGCACCGGCGGCTCCCAGATAAAGCGGCGCACAGGTGTGTCTGCCTGATAGCCGACGGGGGCTCGGCAGTCCCTTCTCACTGCCGTCTTGGGCCTGATTAGAGAGCCTGAGAACGGCGATAGCCTTTGGGGGCTAGAGGGCCAGGTCGGGCCGAGGACATTATGGAATCTGCAGCGTTTCAGGTGCGAGATAAGTGCGGGTGTTTAAAGCCTGGCGAATGGTGGTGGTTACTCGGATCGCAACTGAAAAACGCCGTTCGTGGGGATTCGGTTTTTTTTTTATCGCACTAAATACAATATTATGGCAGCGTGTTGGGAGGGATGGGGCGGTGCGTCGCTGGGAGGTCTTCGGCTCGGGGTTCGAGGTCGCACTCCGGTTGGATTATTTCCCGCCATATTCGCTCCGGGACAGATGGCCTGCCCGGGCTGTAAATTGAAAGTTGTAAAAAGTAAATCCGTGCGGGCGGTGCGGCTCAACCTCCCTGGGATGTTTCGTACAAATCGGAATGAATGAATGGATGGGTAAATAAATAAATAATTTAATATCTGGCCCCGTACGATCCGGCGTCAAACGGGCTGCGGCTGGATGTCCCTGGGTCGGCTGTTTGAGCAGCACACCCCATCGTAAATCGACGACGCGTAACATTCAGAGGTAAACACAACCGTCGTTGGCCCGGTCTTGCATCCCGCTGGAGTTCCGTGGAAATGCGTTATTACGCATTCAGATGATGGGAGCCAAGGTCGGCCGGGGGACCATTCGTTGCGCGTCTGGCCCGCCGACGCTGCTCCCCGGGCCCTCCCTTTGCGAGTTCCGCACGACCTCGACGACAATGACTAATTCGTGCTGTGACTAATGGTCGGCGGGACTAAGTTCGTAATGGGATGTATCGCAGCGCCGGGGCCCACTCCACCCGCAGGCTCGAGGAGTTTGAGATTGAATGTGGAGCCGATACAGCAGCTCCATTATGCCCGGTTATCGGGCCGTTTCACCTGGTCCTGCGCCGAGCTCGCTCCAATCTCGTTAATAAGTGTGAGCGGGGACGGACGGGAAGGAATGAGCCGTCCACGCACGTGACGTGCGGCCCACTTGGCGGTGTCCTCGTCACGTGCGCGACCTGCGATCGAATCCGTGGAGCCATTTGATATCCAAGGCCACTCATGATGGTAAAGAAGGCCATTTTGGACCTTTACCATTGGGAGTGTCGTGTTGGTTAAGGGGGGGGGGAGCCGTTCCTCATCAACGGTTTCGAACGGAGTGCTTAAGCCGCTTGGCGAGCGCTCTACGAGAAACTTGGCGACTGTACGCACCTGAGGTGTGCGGTGGCGGAAAAAAAAAGAAGCTATCTAGGTGTTGGAGAGTCGTGGGATCAAATGGTCCGGGCAGTGCCAGCGAGCTCTGATGAGGTCACCATAATTACACTAATTGGCCCCTTTATCGCGGACCCGAGGAGGTTGAGCCCGCGCAATCCGCTTCCACCGCACCGCTCTCCCCCTTCCTCTCATTTCCCTCGTGCCACACGCACGTTGCTCACACACCTCACCCTACATCACGTCCTCCACATCAGATAACCGCCTTGCTCGAGAGAGGAGAGGCCTTATATTGCGTTCGCCTTATCTCCCCGCAAAAGTGTATCGACCTGATGGAATGAATTTCCCTTCTATTTTTGATGGACCTTCTGTTGTTTTTCATGGTTTGGTCACCGCCGTGCCTTTTGCTCGATATCAAACTGCTAATGGGCCGTGGTGAGCGCTTCATCCGGTGTGAGGGCTTCATCCGGGGTGAGCGCTTCATCCGGTGTGAGCGCTTCATCCGGGGTGAGGGCTTCATCCGGGGTGAGCGCTTCATCCGGGGTGAGCCCTTCATCCGGTGTGAGCGCTTCATCCGGGGTGAGCGCTTCATCCGGGGTGAGCCCTTCATCCGGTGTGAGCGCTTCATCCGGTGTGAGGGCTTCATCCGTGGTGAGCGCTTCATCCGTGGTGAGCGTTTCATCCGGGGTGAGGGCTTCATCCGGGGTGAGGGCTTCATCCGGGGTGAGCGTTTCATCCGGGGTGAGCGTTTCATCCGGGGTGAGCGCTTCATCCGGGGTGAGCGTTTCATCCGGTCTGAGGGCTTCATCCGGTGTGAGCGCTTCATCCGGGGTGAGCGCTTCATCCGGGGTGAGCGTTTCATCCGGGGTGAGCGTTTCATCCGGTGTGAGCGCTTCATCCGGTGTGAGCGCTTCATCCGGGGTGAGGGCTTCATCCGGTGTGAGCCCTTAATCCGGTGTGAGCACTTCATCCGGGGTGAGCGTTTCATCCGTGGTGAGCGCTTCATCCGGTGTGAGCGCTTCATCCGGGGTGAGCGCTTCATCCGGGGTGAGCGCTTCATCCGGGGTGAGCGTTTCATCCGGTGTGAGCGCTTCATCCGGTGTGAGCCCTTCATCCGGGGTGAGCGCTTCATCCGGGGTGAGCGCTTCATCCGGGGTGAGCGCTTCATCCGGGGTGAGCGCTTCATCCGGGGTGAGCGCTTCATCCAGTGTGAGCGCTTCATCCGGTGTGAGCGCTTCATCCGGTGTGAGTGCTGGATCGTAGTTCTTCTACTCTTTCTCCATCTCCTACTCCTTCTCCTACTTCTCCTTTTCCTTTTCCATCTCCTTTTCCTTTTCCATCTCCTACTACGACTACTTCTACTCCTACTTATCTACTACTTCTACTCTTACTTCTACTCTTACTCCTTCTCCTAGTCCTTCTACTTCTTCTACTACTACTACTTCTACTCCGACTTCTACTCCTTCTCCGACTCCTACTATTACTTCTACTACTACCACTACTATTACTACTTCTTCTACTACTACTACTACTACTTAAACAAAGCAGCACGTGATTGCGTCCTGCGTGTGGCAAGCCTCATTTGCTGGGGCGCAGCGGATATGATCGTGCGTGCGCCCGTCACAGTTCCTTGTGTCTCGACGTTGCGTCGTGTGTGCGAGTACCGACTCGCGAGTGTCCAGACAAAGCAAGTCCGAGCAGGGCGGCCCTGCCGGACGAACGACCATAACCGAAACCACATTGTGTGTACGTGGAAGACTTTGATGGCGGTTGAGGTGAAACTGGATCCCTCGCGAAGGCCAGGGTCGCTTTTGACATCTGGAAAAGATACATTATTACTCGTTTTGGGGTCCACCCCCAATCACTGCATGACTAATGTTTTGTGTGAACCCCTTTTTCGGTTAAAAAAATTTGAAGCGTTTATTTATTTATTTTAAGCACAGTGTTCTTTTTTTTTTCTTTTTTTTTTTTAAATCGAGCTGTCTCACCAACTTTCTTGTGGAGTTCTCACCAAGTGGCTTAAGCACTAAAGCTAGCACTCCATTCGAAACCGTTGATGAAGAACGGACTGCTTGGCAAGCGCTAGCTAGCCGTTCGGAAACTGAACACACCCCCTCAAGTGTTCCTTATCCTTATCAACCGTTTCATTGGAGTGCTTACTTGAGCCACTTAGTGAGTGCTCTACAAGCTTGTTACCTCCCACCACTGAAGGAGGATGGAGGGTATGTTGTCATCCCTGTCTGGCTGGCTGTGAACTTGATATCTCAAAAATTTGTCGACGGATTCGGATGAAACTTGGTGGGTATGTTGGGTGTGTGACAAGGACTAATTGATTTGATTTTGGTGAAGATCCGAATCCGGATCTGGATACGAGAATTATTTAATTCTCCAGTGATTCTTCACCATTGAGACAGAAGACCAAAAACGATATAGTTCTGTATAGCATGATATTTCAAAAATGTATTGGGCCCGATATGTTCTCGTGGATCAGGCATTATATGATGGAGGCATGCGCTCCACCGAGTGCCCTTCTAGTTGGTAATGGAACACACCCCTAATCCAGGAAGAGGAAGTTATGTGAAAACTTTGGTCTCGTTTCGAAAGTTGATGAGACGCTTTTAACTCCATACATTATTACAGTATAAGTGATGATCATGATAAAGTTGAAACGAGATACAAAAGATGATCTCTCCTGTGCTAAATCTTCCACTTTGTTTCGTTCCTCTGTTGGTTTTGCTCACCGAGCATGTACTCACCCCATTGTAATCCTTAACTTGATTAAACTTAAATTCAATACCTCTTTGCCACTTATATGCCATAGTGTGGTACACAATGATTGTTTTTTTTAGCTCGCCTGTTCGAAGAACAGAGAGCTATAGCGATATCCCCGGCGTGAGCGTGAAAATGTTAAAGTTTTTGGTGCAAGTTATTTTTTCCTTTCTAATGTTTTTATCTACCACACTATTTTTTATATGCCCGATAAATGTATATATCTCCATTATCTCCATTATGACAACTAAATACAATACAAACTAAATACGAAAGGATGCTTTCACATATGGAATCGAGGAGGGTTCTCACATTGGCGGACGCACTCCCTGCCCTATGATATATATATATATATATATATATATATATATATATATATATATATATATATCGGGCATATAATGTGTCGTCCGTCTGTCCGTCCGTTCCTATCCGCACTCGAACTCCCAAAGTTTTCAACTTTCACGTTTCATATTTGGTACATAGGTACAGACTGTGGAGACGGTGTCGTGACATACGTTCGTCATCTAAAGTGGTTGCCATGGCAACCAGGATGCTGTTTTCCATCTGTTCCTGTCCATACTCTAACTCCCAAAGTTTTCAACTTTCACGTTTCATATCTGGTACATAGGTACAGACTGTGGAGACGGTGTGTCGCGACATACGTTCGTCATCTAAAGTGGTTGCCGTTTTCCATGTAGTAGCACAATTCTGTATATACCTTCGTGTTTGGGCGTATATTGTGCTCACTTGCGCTCTTGTTACTGATTACAATATACAAATACATATATTACTTTAAAATTATTTGGATCAGACTTCACTGCAATGCTTTATAAAAAATATAGAAAACGATAAATGTATAAACAGGCGAGCATTTGGTGGCTTTGACACCAACTCTGGTTTTTTCTTCTTTTGTACACAGTCAAGCCTCGCGAAGAGTTAAAACAGAATGGATCAGGAGGTGAAAGAAAAATAGGAAGAGCGGAAAGACGGGGAAGGACCAACAGCAGGGCCGAGGGACAAAATAAACGGAGACGGACAAACAAGGGACGTGGGTAAAATGAGGTGGAGGGGAGGGTGAAAGGCTCAAAGTAGGTGGTGGACAAGATGGACATGGAAGCAAACTCTCAGGAAGGAAGAGCTGGAAATTTGGAAGGATGTGGGGGTTGGGGGTTAACAGAGGGAGAAAAGATCATGATTTTGGATGGGGGATGATCTGAGATGGTTAACAGTTGTCTTGAAGCCTTGGGTGAAGGAATGAGTTTAAAGAGACTGCGGAACTTGGTTCTACAGGCAAGAAAAATGAGAAACGAATGAATGGAGGCAAGCAGTGATTCTGGATTTTGGGAGTTTCACCAAAAAGCGGGTTGCTGTTGAACTGCATTCCTCCTGTGGAACCTGGGGGGGGGGGAATGAGGTGTGTGGGGACAAAGCATAGAAAGAACATTGGGTGTAAGACTAGTAAGGAGGTGATAGAAGACACAGAGATTACCAAAGTGATTGGCCCATAGACTCAGCTTCATTGCAGGAGATTCCAATGATCTTGAAGGCTATGGTTTCCACCGTATCAAGCTGAGCATGATGTGAGGCAAGAGCACCAGAGAGAGAGAGAGGATATATATATATATATATATATATATATATATATATATATATATATGCCATCAAGCTGTGGTTGAAGGCTTTGCAGGTGAATTGGAGTTCAGGTATGCCAATGAAGGCCTTTGCATGACAGGGGATGCCCAGTCTGCAGCTGCTTTGGATGCCAACTGAGAAGTGTGGTTTGCCCAAGAAAGATCATAGCTGTTTGTGCACCCAAGAGTTTGAGTGACTGAACTTCTTCGAGAGGAGAAAGAAACATAAAGTAGGAATTTTAACATGCATCAAACTAAATACAGACGGGACAGCTGGTGACCGCAGCTGCGAGATTCAGCATCTTATTTTGGCACTTCATCAGAGCTGCAGTTATTGGGTTTGATCCCACTGAAGAACTACCCCACCGACTGCCCTCATTGCATACCCCAGGTAAAAGTCAATCTTCTTCTTCTCCTTTCATGTGCAACACAAGGCTGTTGGGTAGCATATTTTGCTGGGGAACGTGACTGTGCTGCTGATGTAGTGCCCCCCTGAAGGTTAGCTCACTCACCTACAATTCACAAAAGCCTCCGTTGAATTTTTAACGTCCACAAACTCATGCCGGCAGACAAGGCACCCAACTGATCTGTACACGCATTGATGCACCCTGCCCCTGCATGCAAAACGCCAGGATGGGAGTTTGTAGCTGGATGGAGATTCGAACCCATGCTACACATCTGAGAGGCATACCCTCTCGATCCCTGTCTTGCCTGCCAGGCCCTGAAGAAGTGAATGATTGACATTTCCAGCGTTTAAAACCTGCTGAATAGGGGGGGTTAACATTTTACTCCAAAGTATGCAATAATAAACTTCACCAATTATCGAGGATTTGACAATTATTTTCTTTTCTGCATGAATATATTTATCCACTGACTTATTGATGATTCTCATGCAGAAAGAAAACACGTTTTAGAGACAAAAGGCCGACAGTCCTCTTCTGCCCTTTATGGAAGGAGAGAGTTGTGGCGCAACAGTACAATTATCAGAACCAAATTTGGAGATGCAGGCAAGATGGGGGTTAGAGTTTCTCATCAAAGGTATTTGTTCCATATTTGAATCCAGAATGCCATTTGCAAGGCCCTTTGGCAAAGCTTGCCAAGGCAAGCAGTCGAAAGGATGCTTTCACATATGGAATCGAGGAGGGTTCTCACATTGGCGGACGCACTCCCTGCCCTGTGCTTCCTGCAGACCAGTCCCTTTTCCCATGAAATGGGAACCCTATGCAGCCTCGGCGTATGAGATTTTCACAGGGTCCGTGTGGGTGAACAACTGGTACTCCCTCCCACATGCATTGCATGCTCAGCTCGGCCGCTACGTGCATGCCCACCTGCTCTTTCGTATTTCTATTTGATTGGGCGGCCATCTTTTTTCCAGTGGCATTCTTACATATGGAGTACTACCATCCTAGTGCTCCATAAGAAATTGAGAAATGGTCCATTTTGACTCTTGCGGTCATAATGTGATCAGCTTACGGTGCAATGCAACATGTGCCACATGCGGGGGTTAGTACCCTGAGATCTTCAACACCGAAATCTCACAAATGTTTAAATGCGAACTCTTCCTCGCTCATCATCATTCCGACAAGCCCCGAGCTCATCCCAATGTGGAAGTCATGCGATCATGACCACCACCCTCACCGCAATCCTAAACAACAATAACTGCGGAGTCCTGAGAATGCCTGTGGCCGTCGCCATAACTTTAGGACGTACGTTGCCTTTTACCATGTGTGATGGACTCTGGCGCGACATGGTAAGTGAACATCGCGATGAAACCGAGCCAGCTGCCTGCCAATCCTCCTCAGGTGGTGGATTGTAAAGGAGCAAGTACATATAAGGCCGGAGTGGTATAATGCGAGGCAGCTTTGGCCTGTAGCAACAGCCGACAAGATGCTTCTCTCCGCAACATGCAGGTGGAAGCAATTGGCAACCAGGTCCATCTGGGAGACCTTGGGTTAAAAAAATCTGACACTTTTTTTTCCTTCCAATCGCGGCGTTTTTCCGCTGTGATCATGAAATACTTTTTCTTCTTTGATTATTGCAACATGAGTTAAGGTATGTGCACACGGCAGGTCAAAGTACAGATTAACACACACACACACACACACACACACACACACACACACACACACACACACACACACACACACACACACACACACACACACACACACACACACACACACACACACACACACACACACCAGTCAGCTGGAAGGCTACCAATAACCAGCACAATCTCCAACCACAAATTAATCAGCACATACCCATTATCCAAGTCACTCCTTTCCACCACCTCGTTTCTTTATCAAGCAAGAACATTTCAAAGTATCCAAACCCTGATATCCTCATCAGCATCATCAGTATTACAGAAATGTTCAACCATTCACTCAGCAAATCCAGAACCCATTACAAAATCCAGGAAAGTCCCTTGAGGAAGTGTAAATTCAGGTGTCATGGAATGATGAACATGATAAAGACACAAGGATGAAATATAAAAAAAAGCAATCTGAGATTGCAAACCCTCACCGGGACTTGTTTTGTGTGGTGTTCACACTCGTATATATTTTATAGACATAGTCACGTTCCCTTCTTTCCAGACGTGTGCACATTCTCATAGACGTACGTACTTTATAGACGTACTCGCATTGTAATTGGATATACGGCATCAAAGAGGTGCTCAGTTGAAGAAAAAAAAAACCAGACTAATTTTAATACTGTCTACCACCAGGTGGTGGCGTTTGTGGATACAATGTCGACAGACAAACAAACGGACTCAAATGCCACACCCACTCCTCTGGCAAGGGTAAATATATAATTAATAGAAATATGAAGTGTAAGAAAAGGTAAATTTGATTTAATGATTAAACTGACTAATTCGTGCACTCAGAGTGACCAACCCCATAAATAATGGGTGATGTGCATAAATATTATGGCAAGATGTTTTATCCCAACCAGCCCCACCAACCACCCACACCATACTCCATGCAGAGCGTTGGTGCTGCCGAAGCAGTCTCCTTGACTATTGGACACAATCCTGGATGGGTCACCACTCCAACAAAGGATACCAGCAATCTGGCACTCACTTTGCCAACCTCGGAAGGATGACAGGCAGAGTCAACCCCACCTGGTATTAATTCAACAGCAAAGGGGGATTTGAACTCAGGATCCTAGGATCCCAAGCCCACCACCCTAACCATAAAGCCAAAACCAGGCATTTCCCTCCCAACCCTCCTCCAAAATTTACCCTCCCTATCTACCAAGTTTACATTGTAAATAGACTTTGCATAATAACTGCCAGAACGGTATCCGCCATTTCAAAACCTTTAAAACTTGCCAACCCCCCCCTTCCTCCCACCGACACCATAACAATATGGAGGCGGAAGGTGGGGGGGGGGAGGCTTTGTTAAGTTATATTTAAATGTGTTTTGTATTAACTAAGGTGATTATTTCAATGGAGATGTACAAGAAACATCCATGGAACACTACTATTTTATGCTTGTATTAATTTCTGCCATCAAGGCATGATTATAACATAAACAGACGAGAGTGGAGAGTTCATAGAACATGATACCCTGCTGAGTGTTACACGAGGAAAGTAGAACAGCACTCGGTAGAGCGCATACCTCCAACAGGCGAACAGTTTACGTTTTGTATCCCACTGATAGACCGGATCTGGATTTGGACCTGAACCAAAATATCATCAGCTTGTTCTTCTCACAGAACCAACGCATCCACCAAGTATCAACCGAATCTGTGCACAACTTTTTGCGATATCGTCCTCTGTATCGTTTTTTTCACCCTTTTTCTCAATGGGTGAAGAATCACATACAGTGTTAACAAGCTCGAATGAGCTAATTTTGAGCCCAATCATCTCTCAATGGTGAAGAATCCCTTTAAAAATTGTCGTCGTCGGATCCGGATCGTCACCAAAATCGAATCAATTCGTCGTGGTCCCATACCCAACCTGTCCACAAAATTTCATCCGAATCCGTCCACAACTTTTTGAGATATCGTGCTATATATAATTTTTGAGCCCCATCTCTCAGTGGTGAAGAATCACTTTAACAATTCGAGTAGTCGGATCCGGATCTGGATCTTCACCAAAATCGAATCGGTTCATCCTTTTCTCACACCCAACCTGTCCACAAAATTTCATCCGGATCCGTCTGCAACTTTGTGAGATATCCTGCACACAAACAAACAGACAGACAGAGAGGGGTGAAAACATAACCTCCTTCACCTTCGTTGGCGGATGTAACAATATAATAATGCAGTTCCATGATATTTGCTGAAAACGCACTTCATTATATTATGAATTAACAATATTGACTTCACGAATTAAAATATGCCCTTGAAACAACAATCCCTTCCTTATTTTATTTTCTGCCAGTTATAATTATTATTAATTCCCTAGACATACTGATTGATCCTCATACGTTTACACCTATGTCGGATAGCAGGGAAGATGATTGTTCGAACAGGAGCACAGATGAAAAGGAAAACAAAAGCGGAATCCGAATAATAAATTTTACAAACTTTATTCAATTTTGCTGGCTCTTTGTGTCTTGTGTGATAAGGTGCATGAGCATTGAGCGCCACCTGCAGACTGCGTGGTTACAGAGGTGATCCTAATAGTAGGCCAATGGAGACCCCACGTGGTTTAAATGCAATGTTGAAGTTATAACAACAGTCCACAGCTTGTGTCGACTCTTCGTCAAACGTTTTAAAAATGCCTCGCCCATCAAATGACCCATACTTCTTCCTGGTTTTGTCCATTAAGTTCATGTCCCTGAAAAGTGGCTGCCTGATTAGAGTGGTTGTGGGTAATAAGACCCAGTGGGAATACTCGTACAAGTTCATAATTGAGAAGATAGATGTCGCTGGCACATTGAAGCATTGAGCATTATAGCCAACGAGTATGGGTATCCGGCGTTGCCCAGTGCTGTTCTCATAAATCCTGTTCACATTTTGAAGAAATCAAATTTTGGTGTTTTTTTTAATTTTTGTTGTGGGGGGGCTAAAACATTTCTCAACACCCATTAAGGAATGGGGTCACGAATCATTTAATATCAGGTTTCACATTGCAAAAAAAAAAAAAAAAAAAAGGCTGAGATACAATTGACGGATAGAGCGATTAAAAAAAAAAATCCAAAAAAGTACAACTTTTCTTTTCAAAATTTTCAAAAAATTGTTTTGCCTAAAAACACTCCCCACCGCTGACTGATTAACCTCTGAAAGTTTGACGAACATCCGTTTGGCCATCTCTGAGAAAAATGGCGACAGACAGACAGACAGACACAAATGGCTCTCTTATAGTATTGCTAATAGAGTATGGACAATATAAGATGATTGACTGGATATAGAATCCCATTTCCTCTTGTGAGGGAAATGCCAGGACATGGAACACTTTTCATCATCTTGATGACTTTGTTACTTTCCAATAGGGTGAGCACCCCTCAAGCAAAAATAATAAGAGACACTCAGGCAGGAGTCAGATGACACTGGAGGCACCGCTATGGGGTGCAGGAGCAGCACCACTTTGTCGGTGGATCAGGGGGTGAAGCCCTCCCCCCCCAAAGGCTTTGAGGTTTTGACTATTCAAATAAGCTATGAGGGCTTGATAAGCCCTCATATGAGGCTATGAGGGCTATGAGGGCTTGATGAGGGCAAATAAGCTTTTAAGTATGTTTTCAAGAAATTGTATCGAAAGTATGTTAAGGTTATAGTATGTATGTATGTACAGATCAAGTGCATCATGATAATTGACAACGTGATTAAACCAAGAACTAAAATATATTCTGGACATGCTGCTTCTGCTCTCCCAACAATATATGGTGAAGCTATTATTCTCAGGCATGATATCAGAGCTGTCTTTCTGCATTTACAGGCATGTCAATAAACGGTTAACCACTTCAAAACTTTATTAACCAAAACATTAAGTAATAAAACAAAAAATTAACTCGGAAAATGAAAATCAAATCATGGAGAAATGAAACTCATTATGTGTTTATAGTTAAGGTGTTCGATGTGAGCATCTCCACGCACACACACAACATGCATTCACACGAATTGTGAACTTTTCAATGACGTTTCGGCAAGTTCTCATGGTTACTGTCTGCACATGAGCCTCAATTGCTGCCTTCAGATCAGGTTCAGATCTGGGGTGTTCCTTGTGGACGTTTTCCTTTCAAGCTCCCCAGAGGAAAACATCCAGCGGATTGAGGTCGGGGCTGTGTGGAGACAATTCATTCTCCATACGCGAACTGAGAACTTGTCGTCCGAATTTTTGATGCAGAAAGGTCATTGTTTTGTTTGCTGTACGCGGGGTAGCACTAGCACCGTCTTGCATGAACCACTGTCACCAGAGGGCTGCAGTGCTCATCGATTGCTTCAAGTCTTCGTAAAATGCATCGGCAATCGACCGGTATCGTTGTTGATTGATTGTAACTGTTCTTCCATTTTTCTCTTCAAACCAATACGGCCCAAACACACCTCTATAGCTGACAGCCACAAAAGCAGTGACTTTCCGACCCTTAAGCAACTTCTCTTCAACCTCATCTGGGCATTGACTTCCCCAGAAAATGTTGTTGTGTGAATTGACAGCAACATTGACGTGAAAGTGTGCCTCGTCACTAAATCACACATCGCGAATCCAGTTTGGGTTTCCCTCCATCTTCTGCCGCAGCATCTCACATAAAGCGACTCATGCTGCTTTATCCCCATCGGTCAATGTATGGGCTGTGGTGATGTCAGGGAAGGGGTTTAAATCTTGTTTCATTATTCTTCTGATACTGCGGGGAGTGAGACCCAGTTCAGCCGATCTTTGTCGATGTGATTTCTTCAGACTTTGCAAGACTGACTCACGAACTCGTTCCATGTTTCCTTCACACCGTACACTTCTTGGGTGACTGGACCTTCCCTTGTTAATGTTGGGATTCATCCCTTCACTTTTGAACTTTTTCACAAGTTTCCAAATGGCTGGCTTGCTTGGCTTGTTTCTGGGATGCACTCCACGTTCAGTACAGAACCTCGTCTGGACGGAAACAATTTATTTGGTCTCAAAATGCCACTCGACAATGTTTACTCTTTGCTCCATAGAAAATGTCATTTTTCAGGAGGATACTTTGGTTATAGCGAATGCAGTGAGCTTCATACTTAACGCATGCACATGAGAGAATAGGAAACAACAACAACACAATACCCCTGGCAATTTGGAATTTGTGTCGTTGGCTATGACCCTTTTGCTTCTGTTTTTTTTTTTTTTTTTTAACGCTGTGCGGTGTATAAACATGATTTGGTTTTATTTCTATGTTGTGAATATTACTTAACGCGTGCACATGAGAGAATAGGAAACAACAACAACAAGAACAGCACAACAACCTGACAATTTGGAATCCGTGTTATTGGCTATGACCCTTTTGCCTCCGGTTGTTTTTAAACGCTGTGCGGTGTATACACACGATTGGGTTTTATTTCTATGTTGTGAATATTACTTAACACGTGCACATGAGAGAATAGGAAACAACAACAACAACAACAACAACAACACAATACCCTGGCAATTTGGAATCCGTGTCGTTGGCTATGACCCTTTTGCTTCCGGTTTTTTTTTGCCTCTGGTTTTTTTTTGTTTCCGGTTTTTGTCATGGGGAATGATGCATGCCGGGAGATAAAGGCATCGTCGGAGACATGAAAGACCCAAATAATATCAGACATGGTGTATATTTCGTCCAGTGATTTTAATAAAGATATCTCCCGCATCATCAAAAAATAATTTTTAATCATGATTTACATTATTTGATCGCTGATCCCGAATCCAGGCCGAAGTAACCGGAAATTGCGTATACAGTTGTGAACAAGTTATAGGTAAAGTCAGAAGCGAATGTAAGAAGAATTCTACGTTCGCTTCAATATTTTTTTTTTGATGAGATCCTGTTCTAGGCGGTGTAGTTGTCGTTGTGAAGGTAATGTTAAGGTAATATTAATTTTTTTCGATGAGATCCTGTTCTAGGCGGTGTAGTTGTCGTTGTGAAGGTAATGTTAAGGTAATATTAATTTTTTTAAATGAGATCCTGTTCTTGGCGGTGTAGTTGTTGTTGAAGTAATATTAATTTTTTTTAGATGAGATCCTGTTCTTAGCGGTGTAGTTGTCGTTGTGAAGGTAATGTTAAGGTAATATTAATTTTTTCGATGAGATCCTGTTCTAGGCAGTGTAGTTGTCGTTGTGAAGGTAATGTTAAGGTAATATTATTTTTTTTTAAATGAGATCCTGTTCTTGGCGGTGTAGTTGTTGTTGAGGTAATATTAATTTTTTTAGATGAGATCCTGTTCTTGGCGGTGTAGTTGTCGTTGTGAAGGTAATGTTAAGGTAATAATTTTTTTAAATGAGATCCTGTTCTTGGCGGTGTAGTTGTTGTTGAAGTAATATTAATTTTTTTTAGATGAGATCCTGTTCTTGGCGGTGTAGTTGTCGTTGTGAAGGTAATGTTAAAGTAATATTAATTTTTTTCGATGAGATCCTGTTCTAGGCAGTGTAGTTGTCGTTGTGAAGGTAATGTTAAGGTAATATTATTTTTTTTTAAATGAGATCCTGTTCTTGGCGGTGTAGTTGTTGTTGAGGTAATATTAATTTTTTTAGATGAGATCCTGTTCTTGGCGGTGTAGTTGTCGTTGTGAAGGTAATGTTGAGGTAATAATTTTTTTAGATGAGATCCTGTTCTTGGCGGTGAAGTTGTTGTTAAGGTAATGTTGAGGTAATATTTATTTTTTAAGATGAGATCCTGTTCAAGGCAGTGTAGTCGTTGTGAAGGTAATGTTTAGGATTTTTTTTTTCAGATGAGATCCTGTTCTTGGCAGTGTAGTTGTCGTTGTGAAGGTAATGTTGAGGTAATAATTTTTTTAGATGAGATCCTGTTCTTGGCGGTGAAGTTGTTGTTAAGGTAATGTTGAGGTAATATTTATTTTTTTAGATGAGACCCTGTTCAAGGCAGTGAAGTCGTTGTGAAGGTAATGTTGAGGATTTTTTTTTTTCAGATGAGATCCTGTTCTCGGCGGTGTTGTCGTTGTGAAGGTAATGTTGAGGTCATATTAATTTTTTTAGATGAGATCCTGTTCTTGGTGGTGTAGTTGTTGTTGTGAAGGTAATGTTGAGGTAATATTTATTTTTTTAGATGAGATCCTGTTCTCGGCAGTGCAGTCGTTGTGAAGGTAATGTTGAGGTAATATTAATTTTTTTAGATGAGATCCTGTTCTTGGCGGTGAAGTTGTTGTTAAGGTAATGTTGAGGTAATATTTATTTTTTTAGATGAGATCCTGTTCAAGGCAGTGTAGTCGTTGTGAAGGTAATGTTGAGGATTTTTTTTTTCAGATGAGATCCTGTTCTAGGCAGTGTCGTTGTTGTTGTGAAGGTAATGTTGAGGTAATATTAATTTTTTTAGATGAGATCCTCTTCTAGGCGGTGTAGTTGTCGTTGTGAAGGTAATGTTGAGGATTTTTTTTTTCAGATGAGATCCTGTTCAAGGCGGTGTTGTTGTTGTTGTTGTTGTTGTTGTTGTGAAGGTAATGTTGAGGTAATATTTATTTTTTCAGGTAAGATCCTGTTCTAGGCAGTGTAGTTGTTGTTGTGAAGGTAATCTTCTTCTTCTTCTTTCGGCTGCTCCCGTTAGGGGTCGCCACAGCGGATCATCCATTATGATCCGCATCGTGATTTGGCACATGTTTTACGCCAGATGCCCTTCCTGACGCAACCCTGGTCGCGTCTTACGACACAGGGATATGGTACACCTCTTTTAACCGGGGTATACACCGGCCCAGTATACTGGTACTCATTTCGCCGACCTCGGAAGGATGACAGGCTGAGTCAACCCCCTGGTGTATTAATTCAGTGGCTCAACGGGGCTTGAACTCAGGACCTCTTGGATCCCAAGCCGCTGCCCTAACCACTGCGCCAACACCAGGCTCTTGTTGTGAAGGTAATGTTGAGGTAATATTTATTTTTTTAGATGAGATCCTCTTCTAGGCAGTGTAGTTGTCGTTGTGAAGGTAATTGTAGTGTACGAGGTGCAGTGGAACACGAGAAGCAAGAGTGTTAGCAGCAACTCCGCTGTATTGCGTGTCCTGATGTACATTCCTGCCACCCCAAGCGGGCGAGTCATGATATACGAAAACCCAATCACGTGATACAGCACACTCCTCCCCTTGTAAAATGACAAGTCAAAAGATGAAAGGACAATCATAACATGACCAACCGAAACCAATCAACACTCATAATCCTCCAAGTACCGCGGCCGCATCCTGACCCACCTTGGATGGGCAGTGACGCCAGACGGCCCAGGCTCAGACGCCTCCCGGCTCGGTCGAGGTGACACCCTCGCTGGACTTGCGCCATCCGCAATAACAACCGCCCCCAGCCGACCAGCCTGCCCGACGTCCTCGGGCAGGACTGAATCAGGTGAAGACCCCGTGGGCGTCGGCACATCCAGCCCTGGCGATACAACGTCTGGCCACGGCGACATTACAGGTGGGGGTCCCACATCGTTCGGCCCGGGGGGGGGGGGTGACGCTGAACAGCGATCATGCATTTGGTCCACGTGCCGCTTCCACACCTCCCCACTATCAGTCTGCACCATGCAATTCGCCGGCCCCAGTAGCACGGAGACCACAGCCGGCACCCATTTGGAACCGTGGAACTAATCGCGCACCATTACCCGCTATCGCACATCGAAACCGCGCAGCAGCGTCGGACGCGACACCGCCCCACTCCCCAACCCTCCAGGTCGTAGCAAATCCAGTCTGGACCGCAATGCCCATCCATAGAGACGAATGGCAGGAGAATCACCCGTGACAGGATGAATCGCGTTCCTGCAATGGAGCAAAAAGACATCGACCACTGTCTGCACAGGTGCAACACCCCCCCCCCCCCCACCCCTGCGCAAAGCCCGTTTCAACATCTTAACAAACGACTCAGCCTGCCCATTCGTCTCAGGATGATACGGTGCGGACCTTAGATGTCGAATACCATTTTGACGCATAAACTCATCAAATACACCTGCGATGAACTGCGGACCGTTATCAGAGACCAGGATCTCCGGTAATCCTTTATTAGCAAAGATCGTCCGCAGTTTCTCTACTATAATGTTTGCTGATGTATGCTGCAATACTACAACCTCCGGCCATTTAGAGAATGCATTGATCACAATCAAAAGCATTTTGCCATTAACCGGCCCCGCAAAATCGACATGGACCCTCTGCCAGGCAGTGTCTGGGGTCGGCCATAGTCCCGAGGCTCGACGCGGGTTATCAGCATCTGTTTGACACGTGGCGCAACGCTTAACCAACTGCTCAATGTCTTTGTCCAACCCCGGCCACCACAACAGGCTACGAGCAAGACTCATGGTCTTCACGATGCCAAGGTGACTGACATGCAGTTCTTCCAAACACCGCTGCCTGAACTTCGGCGGAATCACCGCCCTCATTCCCCACATAACGCACCGTTGGACCAACGACAGCTCCGATGCACGCGACGCGAAAGGTTGAAATGCCGGCGTCGAAGGTAGATCGCTCCAATTCCCCGTAGAAATCGCCTGGACAACACCGGAGAGCACTGGATCATGAGCCGATTCCGCCGCGACCTGTCTGGCCGTGATCGGCCCGCTTTGGACCTGGCCCTGCGCGAACACATCGACCTGGTCGGTCAACTCAGACGCAGCTGGACCCTTCGCACATGGCAAGCGTGAGAGCCCGTCGCAGTTAGCATGCTTCTCGGTGCTTCGGAACTGAATATCATAATCGTAAGCAGCAAGAAACAGACACCACCGCTGTATTTGTGCGGCTGCTACCACCGGTACCCCACGTTCCGGTCTTAGGATGAATTGAAGCGGTTTGTGATCCGTCTGCAAAGTGAAATGCCGCCCCAGCAGGTATTGATGAAACCTCCGCACACCCCAGACGAGGCTGAGAGCCTCGCGCTCGATCTGGGCATATTCCCGCTCTGCTGCGGACAGGGTCCGGGATGCAAAACAAACAGGCCGCTCGGAACCATCGTCCATCCTGTGGGAGAGCACTGCCCCGATGCCATATGCAGAGCTGTCGCATGCCAATAAGAGCGGATGCGCAGACTCGTAGTGCACGAGGACCGTATCCTCTGTGAGCAGCCGCTTGACGCGGTCGAATGCCGCCTGGTGTGCAGGCCCCCAGGCCCAGCGCTCGTCCTTCCTGAGCAACCGCGTTTATGGCGCAAGTTGTGAGCTGAGCCCGCGCACGAACCTTTGGTAATACTGGGCCACACCAATGAACGAGCGCAGCTGCATCTTGTCGCGAGGCGGTGGCATCTGCTGAATTTCCTCCACCTTCCGAGGACCTTTCAACAGCCCCTCTGGCGTGATGATGTGCCCGAGGTATTCCAAGCGCTGCTTGAAGAACGCGCACTTGTCCCTGTTCAAGCGCAGGCCGCACGCTTCTCGCTTTGTCAGCACTTGGGCAATGTTCGCAAGGAGCTCATTCACCGTTTTCCCCACAATGAGCACATCGTCCAGGTAGGTCTGAGCAGGCAGGCCAATGCAAACCTGATCCATGGCTTTCTGCCATAAGGCTGGGGCCGAAGCAATCCCAAAACAGAGTCGGGTATATCGATAGAGCCCTTGACACGTGTTGATTGTCAAAAGCTCGCTACTCCCGGGATCCATCGCCAGGTGAAAATATGCATCACGCAGGTCTAGCTTCGTGAAGTATCGACTCCCCGCCAATCATGCATATATTTCATCGATTGACGGCAGTGGATATTGCTCCACGCTGAGCTCCGGGTTAACCGTGGACTTGAAGTCCCCGCACAATCGGATGTCTCCATTCCGTTTCAGCACCGTGACGACCAGGGTGGCCCAATCTGAGTACGACACCCATTCGATCACTCCACAGGCCTCCAGCCTATCCAGTTCACCCTTGACCTTGTCCCGCAGGGCATACGGCACCAGTCGTGGTTTACAAAAACGAGGAACCACCCCTTCCTTCAGGAAGAGCTTTGCCTGCACGCCCTTGAGTTTCCCAAGGTCATTGCAAAACAAACCTTGATGTCTTTGAAGAATCTTCTCCAACTGATCCTCCCATCGGCTCGGCACGGGTTGCACAAGGTGAACTGCGGCCCAGTCTAGCCTGATGCGGGACAGCCAGTCTCGGCCGAGGAGAGACGGTCCCCTCCCCCGCACTATGTACAACGGAAGCGTGGCGACCTGGCCTTGGTATCGCACAGACACGTCTGCCATCCCGACTGGCGTTATCTTCTTGCCGGTGTACGTGAACAGCGTGAGGTTTGACCTGATAAGCTTCAGGCCGTTAAGTCTACGCGCGGTCTGTTCGCCTATGATTGACACAGCCGCTCCCGTAGCAACCTGAAACGTGATCGGCGTTTTGTTCACTTCGATTTCCACCGCCATCGGGCGCGGCGCCGCCGGGCCAATTGAAAACAGGCTCAACAACGGCCGCCGGTTCCGCCCCAGGTCGCCTCGCACATCGCCGTCCATGACCTTAATGGTGGCCGGCGCCCCAAGGCACACACGCTTCAGATGACCCACCTTGTGACAATTTAAACACACGGTGCCTTTATACAGGCACGCACGGTGCAGGTGTCGACCTCCGCATCCCAAACACCTCCGCGGGGTCACCTCGCCGCACGTGCGGTCGCGCGGCGACGTCCGACCCGCACTGAAGGTCGTGCGTGCGTCCTGGGGCGCTCGCGACCCCGCGTGGCCGGTGATGGTCCGAACATCCCCGCGAGTCTGCTCGACCGCTGAAGCCGTGCTGACCGCAGAGTCGAATGTAATGGCTTCACCCTTCAGCCGTAGAACCACCGAAACCATCTTCGCATCTTGTAAACCCGCAATAAAACGATCTCTGAGCCGAGCTGGATGCTCCTCCGCCGTGAACTTGCATGCCACGGAAGAATGCTTCACTCGCGCCACAAAATCAGCACCGCGCTCCTCTGCCCCTCTCGAGAGGCGATCGAACTGGTATCGAGCGAACTCTAATGACTTCTCCGGCGCCATGTGTGCTTTCATCTTCTGCACAATGTCCCGAAACGACAGCCCGTCATCACGGGGCTTGTCCGGCGCCACCAAATCACCCAGTAGTCGATAATGCTCCATCGAAAGCGAGGCGAGCAAGATCGACTTCTGTTTGCTCTCGTCCACCACATCATTCGCGTGGAAATAGCATCCCAATTGCTCCGCAAGCAATTCGATGTTGTCCCCGACGAAAACGGGCACATGTCCGTTTTCAACCATCCTCGTCAGCCCACTGTAGTGTACGAGGTGTAGTGGAACACGAGAAGCAAGAGTGTTCGCAACTCCGCTTTATTGCGCGTCCTGATGTACATTCCTGCCACCCCTTGCAGGTGAGTCATGATATACGAAAACCGAATCACATGATACAGCACTGTGATGTTGAGGATTTTTTTTTCAGATGAGATCTTGTTCTTGGCGGTGTAGTTGTCGTTGTGAAGGTAATGTTGAGGTAATATTAATTTTTTTAGATGAGATCCTGTTCTTGGCGGTGAAGTTGTTGTTAAGGTAATGTTGAGGTAATATTTATTTTTTTCGATGAGATCCTGTTCAAGGCAGTGGAGTCGTTGTGAAGGTAATGTTGAGGATTTTTTTTTCAGATGAGATCCTGTTCTCGGCGGTGCAGTTGTTGTTGTGAAGGTAATGTTGAGGTAATATTTATTTTTGCAGATGAGATCCTGTTCTTGGCAGTGTAGTTGTTGTTGTGAAGGTAATGTAAAGGTAATATTTATTTTTTCATCGCAAAAAGACTGTTTAATCTCTCTTATAATACCAAGCTTGCACACTTTTTAACTCGGCTCGCCGTCACACGATCCCTATGAAATTGCTGTGGCACTTAGCGGACAATATTTGGGAAGTCTTGGCATTCCATAGCACCACTTGCATTTTGCACAATGCGTATTTTTGTTATTCCCCGTGTACGGTCTGTCGTCTGCTACCAGCTATGTTGTACTGTTATCCCGTGCATGTGCACGGGTATCGCTAGTTTGATATATTTAAGAAGCGAATGTAAGAAGAATTCTACGTTCGCTTCGAGTCTTTGCCTATTCCATATTCGTTGAATGACTTCTCCAAAGAACATTGGTCACTCCTGTAAAACTTTTTTTAAAAAGAGGTAATGACCAAAAGTACAAAGGTCATTTGAAGTGGTTAACCTTTTATTGACATACCCGGTATATGTTGAGAATTTTATGCAGTTGAGCATACTGCCTTGTCCCCAAAATATTTGCCTATGGCCTGGGTTCCCAACCTCGGGCTAACGACCCCAACTGGGATCGTGAAGCACTTTTCGTGGGGTCGTGGACTCGTCTGAAAACTTTTTTTAAAATGCTATGTTTTTATCGAACGTAGTAGCGAAGGTAGTGAGGTTCATAATTAATGCGTGCGCATGAGAGAATAGGAAACAACAACAACAACAACAACAACAACAACACAATACCCTGGCAATTTGGAATCTGTGTGGTTGGCTATGACCCTTTTGCTTCCGTTTTTTTTTTTTGCTTCCGGTTTTTTTTTTTGCTTCCGGTTTTTTTTTTTGCTTTCGGTTTTTGTCATGGGGAATGATGCACGCCCGGAGATAAAGGCATTGTCGGAGACATGAAAGACCCAAATATCAGACATGGTGTATATTTCCTCCACTGATTTTAATAAAGATTTCTCCCGCATCATCAAAAAATAATTTTTAATCGTGATTTACATCATTTGATCGCTGATCCCAAATCCAGGCCGAAGTAACCGGAAATTGCGTATACAGTTGTGAACAAGTTATAGGTAAAGTCAGAAGCGAATGTAAGAAGAATTCTACGTTCGCTTCTCGGCTTTGCCTATTCCATATTATGAAAAGTATGTAAATCTGTGATCTATACACAGCGCTTGCCACATTCTTGACATTGCCAAGAATTATTTTCTCATTACAACATTTTGTTCTTGAAATAGAAACTAAAGTGGGTTTTCCCGCTCTAATTCGGGTGATCAGTGGATGATATTTCCTCGTCAGCCAGCTAGCGCATGCGCGTTGCAGTATGTTCGCAATTTTAAATGAGCATGCCCAGTTCTACCCGTAACCGCGCATTGCTCTGTTAAAACCATATGGTGAACCCGTAGTTGGTTCACGGTTCGGTTCAATTCGGCCACTTGGAGCGAAACCGTGCACATTTACCCCCTACCCATCCGCACCCCTGAAACCATGCTTGGATTTTTGACTGCGATGGACAGACTCAAAGTTTGTGAGAGTGGAGGGAGAGTTCCCGCGCACGTGCGCATGAATGGCTTTGACCATGTGAAGCTGACAATGACATGAAAGGAGTCATGTTTGCCCAGCGACATGGAGCACTGAAAGTTGTAAGATCTAAAGTACTCGTTGTCAGATCAAAAGTTGCTTTGAAGTAAGGGTGCAAACAGGGTCCAGCAGGCATAGAAATAGTTGGCCAAATATCAAGTTCTTCACATCATCTTTACAACGCTACAACTGCTACAACTACATCATCTCTACTTCTGCTGACCATTGGAATACCAGCGTGCGAAGTGTGTTTGAATTTTCTGGATTATTACTGGATACCACTCAGTGCCTCTATTATTCATTTTACGTCGTTTCTTATTGAAGAAGAGCTTTCTTGAACATTTCGTTTCTATACTACACCCAAAGTTGAAAGTTGTTACTTTTTGTGAAGGAATATGGCTGGCGCGTCGCGCGAACGACCTTACAATGACAAATTCATTGAGCTCGGTTTCTATTATGTGACAGAGCGTGGAGTCCAGAAACCTCAGTGCGTCATTTGTTTTGAAGTACTTTCAAGTGAATCCATGAAACACAACAAGTTACAACGGCATCTGTCATCAAAACATGCAGCATACAAAGATAGAGATCGCTCATTTTTCGAACGGAAGTTAACCGCCCTTAGGAATTCCCGCTTGGATAAAGAAGGTAAATGTCATCAGACCAATGCACGTGCTGTGGAAGCGTCCTATCGTGTTTCGTTGCTCATTGCAAAAGCTAAAAAGCCACACACTATCGGCGAGGAACTGATAATGCCATGTGCCAAGAAAATGGTTTCTCTCATGATCGGAGAAGACATGGTTAGTAAACTCGCGATCATACCTCTCTCGAATAACACTGTTCATCGTAGAATTTGTGACATGAGTGAGGACATTACCGCACAGAATGTTACGGATATCAAGCAGTCACTTTGGCATGCCATACAGCTGGATGAATCAATGGACATTGCATCATGCGCACAATTGATGGTTTGGGTCAGATTCATCAAAGATTGTGATTTTGTGGACGAGCCTTTGATGTGTAAGTCGTTGGAAACGGCAACTAAAGGAGTTGACATTTTTACAAAAATCGAAACCTTTTACAATCAAGAAGGTCTGGACTTCAATAAATTGATTGGATCGACAACAGATGGAGCTCCTGCAATGCTTGGCAGGCATTCTGGCTTTAAAGTTAAATTACAGCGAGTGGCTCCTCATGCATTTATGATACATTGCATGATCCATCGGGAGGCGTTGGCTGCTCGCACAATGCCCTGAAAGTCTCATGAACGTATTGTCGCAGGTGATCAAAATCGTGAATCACATCAAATCCAGCACATTAAACACGAGGTTATTCAGATTATTCTGTCATGAAATGGACGCCGATCACATGAACTTACTGTTCCACACTCAAGTACGATGGCTTTCACGAGGAAACGTTGTTCTGCATGTTTATGAGTTACGTGAAGAGTTAAAAGAGTTTTTACGTACACAAAACAAAAATGAATGGGTGGAAATGCTGGAGTCCAGTAACTGGCTTGCTAAATTGTGCTATTTGGGTGACATTTTTGAACGTATCGATGTGCTCAATCGTACGCGTCAAGGCAGAGACACGAATCTGATGTTCTTCCATGACAAAATAAAAGGGTTTCTTTCCACACTAGCATTGTTGAAAGATAAAGTGAGTCGAAACCGTTTCGTATTATTTCCGTGGCTCTCTGCCCACCTGGAAGTTAAAGAATCTGAAGACATCCAAGTCAAACATGTTTCTGGCGAAATCAATGAACACCTTCAGTCACTGATTGATCAGTTCAAACACTACTTTCCCGAGCTCGACATCCAGTCATTCACTGTGACCCGAGACCCATTCAGTGCACCATTAAACGCCATCGCCGATGATGATATCGCCCAAGAGGAACTTGTGAGACTGAAGCAGGATTCTGGAGCGAAATCATTGTACAAGTCCGTGTCTTTGTCCAGTTACTAGTGCAAAATGCTTGAATCCTATCTACGTCTATCCGAAAAGGCAATACGGCTCCTCAAGCCGTACCCTTCATCATACTGATGTGAACAGTCATTTTCTACAATGGTTGTGATGAAAACGAAGTTCCGCAATCGTCTTGAAATCTAGAAAGACATGATCGTCGCATTGAGTGGCATTGAGCCGCGCATTGCAAAACTCGTGGCTGAGAAACAGGCCCAGCCATCGGATCGATCATGATTGTATCAATAATTTGTTGTCAAAAATATAAGTGGGCAACAAACGCGAACGATAATGATGTTTCATAGTGAACACATGTGACTTTGTTCTTCGAGGGGTCGCGCTCTGATGCTGAGATCTGGAATGGGGTCGCCACCAAAAAAAGGTTGGGAACCCAGGGTCTATCCAGATCGGTGGTATGCTTTCTGTCATCATGGCGGCATTTTCCCACCTATACTTGTGCCAACAGCCGTCAGATCTCTTCAAAGAACATTTATGACAGATTACAAAGGGATAAAACATGAAAAGTGTGAGAAGAAGGGAAAGTTATTTAAGTGACCCACACACACACACATGCAGGGAGGGAAAACAACAGCTTTCCACACACATAACGACACACGCAGTATAATCTGGATAATATGCAGATGCGCCTATTTTTAGATTTAGTGGATCACATATGCGCTTATTTTCCATATGTACTTGTATTCAAAAAACCTGACATATGCTTATAATGATACATGTTCTTCAGAATGGCTGCTTTGATGTCAGTTTTTACATCATAGCAATTTTAATCATCCGTACCTTGGAAACAAATACTGAATACACTTTCAGTCCTCCAAGGACTTTCAGTCCTCAAGCACGTATCTGTTTAAACTCCGCGACAAGTTCGTTTTCCATGTCCGGGTAATAGGCCCGTCTTCTGCTCCCTATGTTCTTCAAACCTTTCTCACTCTGAACAAATAATTTCCTAATTCTTCAGCATTCACATCAAAGTCCTCATGTTAAATCCAAATTTCTTACACGTCTGTTACTGGTTCTTACAAGAGTTGTAAAATGCGATAATCTCGATCTTCTTTTCACGGGTGTATGATCAACGCTTCACCGTCCAATTTGATCGTGATGAAAAACGTTGTTTTACGACTCCATCATAGAGGGTCGTAAAAACACTCTTTTACGACCCTTGATTAACAACGTTGTTATTTTGAATGTTCAACTCTTGTAACAGTACCAGATGTGAAAGAAATTCAGACTTAAAGTTTATGTGCCAATAAAACACGAAACACTGTAGTATTTGAGTTGATAATTTCAGTTTTCAAAGCCTTATGATGACATTTTTATACGTGCTTATTTTTAATGGATAAATCAAATAGGGAGGCCCATGTGCGCTTATTTTCAGATACGCTTATTTTCACGCATATGCTTATTATCCAGATTCTACTGTATCTTGATATCACAACTGAGTTACCTCTGGCTTATTCTAAACAAGCATTAAAGGAAAGAACTATCGCTCTACTATGCAAAATTACCCCTTAGAAGGCTTTCCCGCAACAATATATTTATAATGTAAAGGACACGCAGTTGAAGATTGTGGATGTCGATCCTTGAATACAAATGTTAGAGGTGGGTCTTATTTGCTTTTGTCCCAAGCACTGAAGCAAGTATGTGTTGAAGCCCAGACTGAGTAATTAGTTTAATCATTACTCATGAATGCGTGGATGTTCTGATTAATTATGAAATATAACAGCTCGGTAGGTCATATTTTAATGGCTCTCTTTTTATCTTACTGTATTTGAGAAGCGTCTTTTTATTTGTTTGTTCGACTTCTATGCTCTGCTGAACTGCTGGATGATGGAATGAGTTGAAAACTGGTGCTTGGACTCATGATGTGCATGGGAAGGTTTTCGGTCCCTCCTTCCCCCAAAAAAGAAGAATAGTCCCAGGGGTTCAGAGTGGGGAGAGGACCCCAATCTCTCAATGTAAATGTGTATTGTGTAGTGCCACTTGGTGAGAGTGGCGAGTGGGTATTACCGTACAAGTCACAAAAAAATATGCCAATTCTGGGGAAATTTACCCTCCACATGGATGGGGGAATTAACTCGTCTATAAGGATGGGCTCTTCACGAGGAGTGTAAATTTAATTTCCAAGAATAACATTTTCTTCCTAAAGAATATTTCCGAACCAGCATGCAGGAGAATAACATTCCAAAGCACTAACGTAGGAATTTTAAGACCGGTGGACAAATCACCAGTGTTTCTGTTGCAGCTTTACGATTGAAATAGCATCTCCCAAAGAGACAGGAATTATCTCATTCGTAAGTTATTAGCTAATTGGTTTAATTTTGCCAAATACCTATTTTTCTGATTAGAAAGGAATTTGTGTTCGGTTGGCATTCTCACACACAGGATTCCTATATAGTTGGGAAGATTTCAGTATAATTGTGCAAATTGTGGAAAAAGCATCAAACTTGGTACACATGTAGTACTCCCCAAACTGATCATTTTAAGATAAGGAACCACTGCACCAGCACCCCCTGGTGGCCAGCAGCGCCACCTAATGGTTGCGGGTCAAGGCAACCTGGCTCACATATGATATTCTTTAAATGTTTGTAACTTCATCACAAGACACGATTTTTACATTTGGATTTCACTGTTTTGATACTTAGACATCCTTTAATACAACTGCATGATGTAGTTATTTAAATTCTGCCAAATATACGTGAAAAGCCACATTTGTTTAATAAAATTAAAAATATATGTTGAAGAAATAAAACTATTGCGGCCATAAAAAAATATTAGCAGGGACCCATGGAAATCCCATGGCATGTAAAATGACATCAAGTCCTCAACTTCATTCCTCCCCTCCTCCACAAACCTCCCTCATTAACCCAAAGTCCTCAACCTCTGCCTCCCAAGTCCTCACACCCCCTCTCAACCCTAAGGTGTCAATCCACTCTCCACTCCAAGCCTTCAAAGGCCCTCCTCACCCATCACCGAAGCCTGTCCAACTCGCAATCCCACGAGATATGCAGAAAAGATACCTGATGATGAAGAGGTCCTGGCCCATCATGGTCGCCTGCCAAACTCACAATCCCATGAGATATGCGGAAAAGATACGTGACAATAAACGACCCAAAACCAATTATATTCCTGATGCATACATATACACGTCATTAAAAGTAAATAATGACCTCAGACAAATTTCTAATGAGATGGGTTTAAGCCCTGCTTGAGAGAATGCCACATAGGTAATTAGGTGGTGTATAAGGTAACAGACCACTGACTCAATCATTGAGGCCGATCTTTACAAAGGCCGTGACACCTGTCAGCTCAAAATCCTTTCAACTGTCACTTTAGTCGTTTTAAAATTCAGGAAAAAACTAATAGGGATGGCATGACAGCTCCGAGAAGTCTTTGGCTTCACATCGCAGTAAGGCCAAAGTCACATTTGCCACGGCGGCCGTGGGGTCGACAAAATCTACGGCCACTAGCAATTATACGGCGGCCGCAGTATTTCCACAGTCACACAATGTAGCAGTCACATATGTTTTTATTTTTCGGGGAGCCGCACGGCATATTTATAAATTGTGGAGACCGAAAACGTGGGGGTGCCGTACGGTCTTTGATTTGATGTCGCACGGTGACCTTAGGGCGTCCCTGCGGCGGCCATAGAATTTTCAAGGCAGACGCAAGGTGACCGCAACGCAATCGCAGGGGGACCACAGGGGGGCCCTAAGGCGAGCGTGCGGCCAGACGGACGGTAACGAGTGGGTTCTTTTTATTTTATTTTTTACCAGTTCTTTTGTTTCGGCTTGTCGAATTGCTACGGCGAACGTAGAAATGAAAAAAGTTATAACTCCACGTTATAATTCCACGGTGACCATACGGCCTGTAAAATATAGCCAAATGGCGTAGGGCCACCCTGAGGCCGCCTCAGAAACTCTGCGGCCGCCGCACGTTTCTGTCAATTCAGAGGGCGTACGGCCACCGTATCCTCGCCGTAGAGCAAATGTGACATAGGCGTAAGCACCAACATGGCGGCCGCAACATATTTCATGGAATAAGAAATCCGTGTGTGGAGTCAGGCGAACTGTCCAACCAATGTGTGGAACAGAATGCTACAGACACAGACAGACAGACAGACAGACAGACAACACACATAAGGACGAACAAGCATGTTATTATTAAGATTGAGTACATATACCCCAGCTTTTGCATAATTATACAAGCAGCTATGACACAATGGCACAATGACAATGTAACATGACAGTGGCGGAGCAAAACTATCATGATATCAATACGATACACAGCAATGTTTTAACATTGTACCCATGGCATGATCGAAAATTTAGTCTCTTGCACATTCATCACCACATGTGCAGAGATCGGTACATCTGAGCGCTGCCTTGACACATTTACAGTTTTTCTGCCATCCCTTATTAGGTCCACCTTTCACAAGTTCCTGGGATGACCTTGCAGCCTCAGGTAGGGTTTCCACATTGGCCTCCAGCTGTCCTGAGTTGAAACCCATCCCCACTAACTGGGGCTTGGTAGCGTCAGGGAGGCAATTATAATGCCTGACTCCAACAGTGTCCGGCTTGGTTGGCTGCCCTCTTTGTATGTTTAAGAAAGGCAGCTTATGTGGTGGTTATGGCATCGATTGGTCTGGATTTCTTGGTCAACAGCTTCTTCCGTGCCACATTGACTTGTTCCTCTGGGCTTGTATGATCATACAATCATCTCATCATCAACAACCCCCCTTTTCTTCAAAAAGGGGTTGCACATTTCCTCTCAAACAGTAACAAGTGCTTTTGACTTCTTTGAGTAATTGTGTTTGGCTCCTGGACAGGACATCATGGTGTTTTGGTGAGTTTGTATTGCATTTTTTTTGTCCATGGTGCTTTCAAATTCTTGTATAACTCTTTCTGTCTCAGGTCCAACTACCATCCACCAATGTAGTTTTCATGGATTTTTCAGTGAGGCCACAACCCCTCTATCACCCTCGATGAGATCATTATTTTGCTCATGTGCCTGGTCAATGGCGAGAGTTGAAAATGGTCGCACTGTCTTGTGCACCACAAACTGTCCTTTCAGGAATGTTTCTGTGATCGACGGGTGTGTACGGACTAGCATGACCGTGCCACGCACATGTACGTTGTACGGGCAGCCAGCGTGCGTCGGTTGTGTGGTCCAAGGCAAAGTACCAGTGGCTATCTTTCCCAAACTTTCAACATAGAGGTAGAAGTTTCCCTCTCTGATTGACCTTACAAAGGTGAGGATTATGTGTTCCAACTGCAGAGTAATGTGCCAGCACTTGAAGTGAGGGCTTTGGTTCATTTGATCAGTCCACCAGTGATCAAATTGATGTGCCTGGGTGTTCTGTACGTGCCTTGTGGAGGAGCATGTGTTGGGCACAGGCTGTCAGTTGATGTGTCTGTTGTCATATGTGAATGTAAGCCGAGTATTGGCTTCACGGGAAAGGTGGCTGTCTTATGATCTTAGGGTCTTGAGTTTGATTTCCTGTCGTTCCATGAAATAACACCAGGTGGGTTGACTCAGCCTGTCATCCTTCTGAGGTCAGCAAAATGAGCACCAGCTGACTGGAAACAGTGGGGGCACCGCATCAGCGGTACAGCCATGCTCCCAACAATGATGCAACCAGCAGCCACAGGCTGCGTACAAAATAACAGTGAAATATGTGAGTCAGGTTGCCTTGGCGTGCTCCCAAGATGTGCTGCTGCTGGTCAGCAGGGGGTGCTGGTGCAGTGGCTCCCTATCTAATCCTAACAGTCCCACTAATAAGGACACCTACAATTACTTCCAGCAAACAAAATCTGAAGGTATCTTCCTATCTAAATATGACTAATGTCAGACACAAGAGGAGGTTGTTTGGCCTATCATGCCAGACCCGCATAAACAATGTCGATATGTAGGGTGTTCAAAATGTTCTCGGAACAAGATACAAGAGTCGAAGAAACACCAACTTTAAAAAAAAAATTCATTCTCATAAAAAACATTAAATTTAATTACTTTTGTGACCTCCACTGGTCTATTTCCTTTTATCCTATTTCGCCACTCTACTACAGCGCCGATGAGAAACGACCTTCACGTAATGCGGTCAAATAAAATAAAGCCAGAGAGATCATGTTGTGATCATCATTGAAGCACAAAGGTGTTACCGACCAAATCCAATGAAACCCATACCTGTGCTCTCTATCCAGACACACAATCTTTGACCGATTAAAACATAAGCTTCTTATTGGTGAGAAATGACATCTTTCTGCTTAATATCTCATCTATCATCGGAACCCAGTGCCAGCAAGAATGGCCAGGTACACCGCATCGAGCTGCCGTTGTCATACTGATAGACTATTGTAAAATATTAGGCCATCCTGTTTCCAGTCTATAACCAGGTTGTAAGTTATAAGGTGGCTTACATGACCAAATGGTACATCGATACCCCAAACACAATGCCAGACCTAAATTCTGTGATTTCATTCTTTTACTAGTGTTCCTTGTTTCCCTAACAGGACAAAAACTCAAAATAAAATGCAGACAATTTTATAAATCTGCAAATTAGGTCACAAAATTAAAGAAATCATGTTATAGGTTACTTGTGACGTCAATTCTTTGCCCAAGAAGTCGTGCCCTGGAATTTTTTTTAATGCACGTACAATTTAGGACTACGCAGGTTTCTTAAGAAACGCCATAGCCAGTCTATTTCAACCGCTGATGCAAGGTCAGCTTTCTCCACAACATATTGTGCGCACTCTTTGAAAGAATAACGATAAGTAATTAAGAATAATAAAAGACAAGATTAATAAATATGGTTATGCCTGATCAGATTTGATGGAAGGATGGAACATGACAGCCATAAGCCTAAGATGGAGCAAGAAGCCCCCAGCATCTTGGACTGAGAAACTCCTCCTGTACTGCATTTCTTATGTTCATCATACTAAACACTTGTTTCATTTTTGAATTGTCTGCTATACCATCAGTCAGAGATCTCTTTGGTGTGGATATTCAGGATACTGAACACCAGGACCAAGGAGGTTGTACATCTTGCCCCACATTTCCTGCCAAGGGGATCTTGCCCCACCCTGCGCTGGAGATGACAATGAGATATGATAAAAGCATCCTGGGGGCATGAAAACGCACAGATCTCTGAAGGTGAAAGCACTGTTTTAATACATTAAAGATGTACGTATTACATGCCAAATATTTTTCCCCTGATGTAGGATTTCCAGGGCCATCGATCATGTCCTCGCTCTCTGTGACTTCTTTCTTTGGCCCCTGCGAAAGGAAGGGGATGAAAAATGGAAGGGCTGAAGTGGTGTTGGGGTTAGGACAGTTATTTTATTGGTAACCTAATGGTTAGCTCAACAGGCTTTGATACCTGCCTCCAACAGTTGTAAAAACAAGCTTTAATGGTACCTGGAATCCCCATACCGGAGGTGCGTTCAAGATCGTTGCATAACGGAGCAACATGTGAGGGAACTTTAGGATGAATTGCCTAACTCGATTTCAACCGTGAACAAGGTGAGACACTATCCGAGTATTGGTGGAGAATTTCATTACCAATCTATCAAACATTAACATCAGATGTTGATGTAACACTGCAGGCTTAATACATCACATGAAAGGTAACTGGATATAGTAGACTGGTTCAAGATCCTCAAGACCATGAGAAATCATCACACAGTTGGCAGTCCAAATGGCTGAAGTCCATCCTATTTCTCGATACGTCTTGGCACATGACAACCACAGTACCTGTTCCCAATTAGCAAAGAATGAGAAAGTCACCTGACAGAGATCTTGCTTGGGTTTTCCTTGGTTGGGATGCTGGACGGTGGTCTTTATAATAATGTATCATGTTCAGTGTTTCTTATAAACGACTTGCATTCATTCTAAGATGACATTTGAGTGTAACTGGATTCTTACCGTCCAACTCTCAAAAAAAAAATGCATTGATAACTCGAACCATTGAATCGATGCTCTCTCTCACCCACATACTTCGGACAAGGGACTCGCCATTAGCCGGACAGCGATCCTCCCTTTTGACATTTCCTTGTCATTACACAGAGTGAGGTGACTACAATTAGCACGATTTGCCAATCCTGAACAAAAGTTCACCTGAATTATCCAGAAGGCCTCATAAGTAATTATTTAATTTTCAACCGGTGAAGATGCACCTGACAGTTCCTCATGTGTGTGTCCTGGTCTATAATCTCACGTCTATCTATTTCCAATCACCCTTTCCACATGATAAACTTTCACTTACCAGAAGTTGTGGGTTCAAATCTTGATGAACAAAGCGGTACGAAGAATTTAGATTTTAAGCTTCTGGATATCGAGCTGGTCTTGAGAGAATTACCATGTCACTGTAAGACTGTTGATTTAAAAAAATGAAACAGCTGGCTCATTGATGACCTTTAGTTGGGAGGTAACATGCCTGGCCTGCCGTGTCTGTCTCCACGGTTCGGGATTGAATCCCAGATACGTCGTGGAAAATTGGGATGGGCACAAAAATGCTGCCTATAAATGGTAATTCCTCCCACATAACTCGAGTCAAACATAAAAACTATCCATCCATACCCATGATCCTTACTTTCACGAATCCTCCACTTTGACTTACAAGATGTTATGTACTTCCCTCGAGTCAAACATAAAAACTATCCATCCATACCCATGATCCTTACTTTCACGAATCCTCCACTTTGACTTACAAGATGTTATGTACTTCCCTCGAGTCAAACATAAAAACTATCCATCCATACCCATGATCTTTACTTTCACGAACCCTCCACTTTGACTTACAAGATGTTATGTACTTCCCTCGAGTCAAACATAAAAACTATCCATCCATACCCATGATCTTTACTTTCATGAACCCTCCACTTTGACTTACAAGATGTTATGTACTTCCCTCCCTCTCCCCTCGACCGTTCAAGTATGTCTGCTCATTGCATTCAGGTGTTGTCTGTCCTACTTTCCCTACTGCCATTGCTTTGACTTCCAACGAGATTTCGTGTGTAGATATTATTACGGTTCTGTGAAACTGTCACTCCTGAAGGCAATGGCAAACAACATATCGTGGTTCCCAAGATAGTTATTGGTTCACGAGTCAGTAAGTGAGCACTATATTCGTTATTGGTGTCTGTCTGTCTGTCTGTCTGTCTGTCTGTCCCAAGCATAGCTCCGTGGGTTTTGATCCGAACCTGATAAAATTTTGGTGGGAGGTTTACATCATGATCTAGTTGTGTTTTCCTGAAAATGGGCGTGGTGCGCCCATTATGGGCAGAGCCACGCCCCAAAAACATGTGTTTTTAGGGGGGTAGCCGATTTCAATTTACATCTTCTCCGAGGGGGTTTGTCGAATCTGGCAGGGGTTTTGGTATTTGGTTAGCCCAATGGCACCTGCATAGCCCCACAGAGCTCGATTTTTCATTTTCGTGTCAAGGTCACAAGGTCACGAACTTAGAAAATTGCGAATTTTGACATAAAAATCATACGACTGCCCAAACTTTGAGAGCGAGGATGACAATATTTTTTATGCATAATCTTGAGGTCATTCCCCACCTAAAGTCTTGAAACCATTTTGCTCTATCTCGAACACCTTGCCCGTGGCGCCCCCCCCTTCAAGTTTGTTTTTACGCTGATTTCATCAAAGTATGGATAATCCGATGAGTGCGAAATGCCATATAGCCTATATGACGTTATATTGTTCCTGGAATGTTCCAGAGGAAGTTTTGCACCAAAGGTCATAATCCTTGTCCTTTGACCTTTAAAGTTCACAAAGGTCAAATTTTCAAAGTTGTGGGAATCGAAACGGGTTTTCGACCTTCTTCGACGAACTAACTCCATTAAGCTATAGCACGTATCCTGTTTCCTTATTTTAATGGCCACAACATTGTTTTGTGACCTTTAAAGGTGATGCAAAGGTCAAATTTTGAAAGTTGTTGAACGAAACCGGGTTTTCGACATTTTGCAGTGAATAACCTGTCACTCGTACCACATCATGTTGATCATTTTTATAACTTGGTCAAACATTATCACATTGTCTCATTCTTGACTTCTGAAACGATCTACATCGTCAAATACCGCTCGTAAACCATTGCCGTCTCCAGACTTGTTTGATTAGTATTAGTTGTAGATAGCCCTTCCCTTATGTGTAATAGGTTTATGGGTCAATATGTGTTGCGTGGGCTTTAAGTTGGTTTTCTGCCCATTCTTTCCTTATTTTGCTTTGTTGCACACGGAAACCTCTCCTTCCTTCACAAATGCATGCACACCAAAGACCATATCAACAGGGTCAAGTCATTTGCACATACATGCAATTCCCAAATGGACACTTCACTTGAACTTTCACCGTACTCAAACCTCAATGCTACAGAATTTCATACACCACCAAGATTCCTTTGTTATAATCACTACACCTTGGAACCATAATCCAAGCATGTTTACATTCACCATTTCCGCCTCAAACACACTGAACAACCACAACCACTATGCCTCAACTACCATGAACCACAATGCCATAGCACCACCATGCTGCTGCTAAAATCACCTCAACAACAGTTACCACCACCAATGACCACCACTCCCTTTCAGACCAACAGGGACGGAGGAGCAGCACTCAGACAGCATACCAATTACTAGCACTCAGACTCAGGACATTCAGGCATCTAACTCGGAGCGCAAGTGTGTGCTGAACTCCATTCAACATCGTATGGATAGCCCAAGCGCTCCGCTCCATTAGGGCCCCCATTGGGTTTCCAGTGAAGTTCATGGTCAGAGTGCGCAACCAAATACCCCGGCACCATGTTAATAATGGAGCTCAAGCACTGGGGAGTTTAGGGCGAGTGAGGCTGAATCCTCACATGTGCGGAGCTAGCACATGGGTAATTGTCCATACACCAATGGGGGCACTGGGAAATGCCTATCACCCCATTTGATCCAATGTTAGGGAACTACAAGGTGTGGTGCGATCCACACAGAAAAAGAACAGTCACGGCTGAACGGCGAGAGATATATACACGGCAAAACCTTGCCTTGGCGGTGAGAGGCAGAATGGAGCACAGCGAATAGGTCGGAAGCGAGCTCAAAAAATTGATTGCTGGGCGAGTTCGAGATTCAGGCACCAGGCCAAGCGCAGTGATTTGTGCCAATAGCACCAAACACTTACAGACTTGCTTACATGTCATCAGAGTGTCTTCTCACATGTTCTTTCTTTTTCTGTCTCATCTGTTGTGGATGCATACTCATAAAAGAAGCATCAGCGATCACGAGGTGAAGTCCTGAACTGTTTTCCCCTTCAGAGCAGCTCCACTGATATGCATCCTTTACGGTTTCCTCTTTGCACCTCACTTGCCCATCACTGCATCCCTCACCTCACCTCCCTCCAACCACGCACCTTTGATATCCCAGTATTCCTCCTCCTTCCCCCTCCTCAGCGATTGGCTTGCGCAGGTCTGTCAACCGCTCCTGGTAAGAATTGATCACAAGCACCTCGTACTTTCTCATCTTTCTTGCTTTATAATTTCCTCTGGGAATGTTTCTGATGGCACTTGTGTTAGCATAAATAAGCCTGTAGAAGTATGAGATCAGTTTTGTGTCTTCTCTTTTGTATATGATTTTGTATCTCTGCCTCTTTTGTATCTCTGCCCTGTGTCTTCTCTTTTGTATATGATTGCATTTCTTTTGCCACACCTCACCAATCCTTGCTTTGCCCTGCTGTACATATTTTCTGCAATAAATCCCCTGCTAATTGTACACATACCTTTCCTCACCCTTTTAATAAAAAATTGCTTGTATTATAAATGTACCTAGGGAATAGTGTATTTTCCTCCATTAGTCCAGTTTAGTAAGTACGTAGTGTTAGCCGGGAAGTTCTACCCAATGTGATTTGCTCGTTAGCCAGCAGACACTCACTGTATTGCACAGCAGTAATCCAGGTATGCGTTCATTGGTTGGCCACAGGTAAGGTAACACACAAAGTAGTGAAAACCCTGCCAGGATTGGCAGTACCAATTGGCGTTCGTGGTTGATTGGCAACCCGCCGAGCCGAGGAGTTATCCGTGGCTGGTGGCCTCAGGATCAGGTGTTCGGGAGAAACTGGAGTGCTTCCCCTCATGGCGAACCTCGAACCCTGGCCCATAGCAGTGTGTGTGTGTGTGTGTGTGTGTGTGTGTGTGTGTGTGTGTGTGTGTGTGTGTGTGTGTGTGTGTATGTGTGTATGCATGTACACATCATAATATAATGGGCGTAAGCCTGGAACTTCTAAAACACTTTTCTCCGAACATATTCTGTTCATACGTCTGAAATCTTCACATTGTGTTCCATGTATTTACGAAGGTGGTGGCAGCTTCAAAAAATTAGAATATAGAAAGAATTTTCAAAGAGGGAATCGATGACGTCACAATCAGCAGCATTCGGCGGCAAACTGACGGCTGGGTCCCAGACGACGTGCTTTACTTAACTAAGTCCATGAGTTCAGGACGTTTGTTCAACTCAGCATTTACGACTTTTATCCTGCCATGTTGTTAATCTGTTGATGGAGGTAATATAGAAACGATGAATATGTCAAATCCCTCGTGTTACTCATCCGGCACTATGTGTTAGGGCCAACAATCTAAAGCGACCGGTCTCAAACGGTACCATAGGCACCCAGACACGCCACCAATATGAACTGAGCTGTTGAATGTGGCGCAAAACATCCAAATGAACTACCGTAATCGAGTATTGTGATCCGTCCTGTCCGCCATACCCGTCGTAGATGGGTATCTGCTAGTATATATATAACACATCAAACCCCCCAACTTGACAAGGCATTCTGGAAACAACATTCCACATCACAGATCGAGTCCCATCACAGTGCTTACTGCACAACTTGCCAGCCACAATCACCAATCAGGTTTGTAGCCAGGAATAATAAATTGAACCAAAGAAGCACACTGACACATGAGATGATGCTGATGTCATGTGCATGAATTATACCAACTCATCTCCAAACTCGGAGGCATCTGTAAGGCACTCAAGCCTTTGCAAACTGAGATGAAAGCCTAGTGTTACGAATTCTGGTACGATCTACAGAAACGATCTACAGAAAATTCCCCTTCATGACAAAGCGAAAACATATTTTCAGAAATTTTTTCAAATTAATTAAAAAATAAAAAGCTGAAATGTCTTGCATCAATTAATATTCAACCTCCTGAATCAATACTTTGTGGAAGTGCCTTTGACAGTGATTACAACTTTGAGCCTTTTTGGGTATGTCTGTATCAGCTTTGCACATCTGGATTTGGGGAGTTTTTCCCATTCTTCCTTGCAGATTTGCTCAAGCTCTGTCAAGTTGGATGGGACATGTCAGTGAACATCAATCTTCAAGTCTTTCCACAGATTCTGAATTGGATTTAAGTCTGGCTTTTGGCTGGAACACTCAAGGACTTTCACATTCTTGTTCTGAAGCCATTCCAGTGTGGCTTTTGGCAATGTGCTTGGGGTCATTCTCCTGTTGGACCATAAATCTTTGCTGCAGATTAAGGTATTTTGCACTCTGAAGCAGGTTCACAGCTGGCTTCATCAGGCACAATAGTCAGGGCCTGCTCTCACGTTTTTTTGCTAAAATTAGTTCAGTCGATCTCGTTGTTTTACTTTTCGTTGGAAGCGACTTCTTTCAAAAATGTGTCATCCCAACTGCTCCAATCTTATACAAACATGATATATGTATATATACATACACAATGTTTGTATATATATATATATATATATATATATATATATATATATATATATATATATATATATATATCCACACATCCATATATTACGAAAAATCTCATCTTGTATATATGTATGTATGTTCCTGAAATACAGCCAAAAGGGTACACGCCAGCGCAAAAACTTTTGGCCCACCTTACTCACCATTCTCCTGCGGTCTGCAGTATCAAGTTTCGTTAAAATCGGGCAATGAAAAAAATTATTAAAAAATCAATTCCCGGATCAATCAAGTTCTCTTCGGGAGAATTTGATCAATGCAAACAACCGCAGCAGTATAGTTCCCTGGAGCTATCTTTTTTTTTTTGAAATCATTTTTTAATCAACCGCTGTCACAACGGAAACCCAACTGGTTCACGGGTCGTCGAGAATATATATATATATATATATATATATATATATATATATATATATATATATATATATATATATATATATATATATATATATATATATATATATATATATATATATAGATATATTGTTACGGATTTTAGAATCTGGTCTGATGAATGCATCCACACATCCAGGTCCTCAGACAGTTATTTCCTTAAATGGATGTTCAGATTAGCCCCATCCCCACGTCTAATGGGATCTTAAATGTGATGCATTGAGAAGGGTAAACGATAGATCCCCACTCTTATGGGAAGCTTTTTTCTTAATGACAGATACGTTTACACACATTTCTTTCACAAGCTCTGAAGCCCGCCCTTATATTTTCTCAGCAACATTTCTTTCACGAGCTCTGACGTCCACCTTTTTTGAGAGTGCACAGGTCGTCATGGTAACTGTGCGCAAGTGGGGTGGGGTGAGCTTGGGCCGGACTGCACCCGCGGAGACGGCCTGGAGATATAATACGAATGGGAGGTACGTTCTGTGAGGAGGAAAGTGAGAGGAAAGCGGGGCGAAAGAAAGCCAGGGAGGGAGAAGAGAACGAGAAATAAGCTTGAGAAGTGAGCAAGAAGCGGGTGAAAGCACGCAAAAGAGGAGAAGGAAGTGAGCATGTGGTGCGCTGGTGGGTGTGAGCAGCACCGCCAACAAGTGAGGCACAGGTTGGTCACCAACAACACCAGGGTCTAAACCCGCGACTGATGATCCCGGTGCCCTCCAGACTTCGACTGGCATTCAAGGTTGTTCGCGAGAGGGTGCACGGCAAAGCTGGGTGCTGGCGATGGACGTGACATGCACGAACGCATTTCAGGACGTTTTGGCTTCATGGACGACAAGTTTCTGGTGAGTGAGACGATTCTCCCCCCCACCCCCCACCCCAATAAGCATCTGATCTTTGTCTCTTTCCTGGCATTTTGATTGATTTTGATTTGAAATTCATTCTTTATTTACCTCAGATAATAAAAGTTCTTTCCATTTGTTAATTTTATTATAAATAAATCATTTGTCGATTTCCAACCTGTCTGTGTTTGTCCTTTCCTTCCATTGGTCAAGCATTGTCCGAACCGAGATAGACTGGGAGGTAATTACCACAGATTTGACCAAGAATAGTTGGCACGCACCAGCGGTTAAAACGCTCTGCCGCCCTAATTAAAATCTAATCAGATAACATTGTTGCTTTTCCGAGGGCGCGCTCCCCGCTCAGGTAACCACGTGACCTCCAGTTAAACGGAATAATTTGACGGTGGACACTGGAATTCGTGGTTGACTGGGTGGCGTTTGTGGTTCTAAAACAAACCACCGGATCACAACGTTAATCGTGAGCGGTGGCCCCAGGTCCGGCTCTACCGAGGACAAAGTGGGGTTGAATCCCCCTGAGTGACAAGTTGGTGTCTCGGTACCCGTGGCTGCAACAATATATATATATATATATATATATATATATATATATATATATATATATATATATATATATATATATATATATATATATATATATATATATATATATATATATATATATATATATATATACTGAAACGCAAAAGAAAATTGACACTTGTTTGAAATATAATAAAATTGTAACAGTTCAAAATAAAACAAACCGGCAATTGCTAATTGAAACGTTGGCATTTTATTGATGACATGTCAAGTTTTTGACCAAGATACACCATCTCATAAGTTTGTTCGACAGTACAGAACAGCACAGGGTGCAATGTCAGTCCCCTTTCAATAGCGTGTGTGGCCACCATTGTTTTGGATACAGGCAGTGCATCATCAGCGCATACTGCCTACCAGTCTTTGGATGGATTGCTGCTGGATTCTGTCCCACTCAGTCCTCAATGTCTGAAGCCATCTGACTTTGGACCATCTGCCTGTCCTGCCTTGCAGTGGTGACTCTTGGCCTCCCTGATCGAGGTCTGTCATCTGCAGAGTTGTGGAGGCTGTCTCTGTCCACCAGGGCCGATATTGTCTGGTGTGAACAGCCAAGGCGACGTGCCACCTCACGGTAGCTCAATCCGCCTTGCAGTATGCCCAAGGCACACTGCCGTTGATCCCTTGACAATCGTGGCATGTTGATTGAAATTCCCATTTTGCACTGGCCTTTTTAAAGCCAATATCAAGACATCACATGCAGCTCATTAAAATCATCCCGTACCCCTTGGCTAATCACTGACAGTTAAAACGGCTGTTCAACAGCTGTGCTATGAAGTGACCAATGAAGGTTCAAGTGACCATCCGTGACCGTTTTGTCTGACAGTGAGGACACGATTGTCCACAAATAAGTTCACACATTTATTACACGCAGTGTTATTGTTGATATTTGAAGGTTTAAAAGGTGGTAAGTTTCTTTTGCGTTTCAGTGTATATATATATATATATATATATATATATATATATATATATATATATATATATATATATATATATATATATATATATATATATATATATATATATATATATATATATATATATATATATTGTTACGGATTCGCGCCCGCCGGCGTGCTGACGGCCACGTAACTCGAATCGCGGCACGTCGCCCACCGGACGGACAATCCAGTCGTGACCCTCTCGGACTAACGCCGGGAACCAGTCACGGGTGGACCTTTCAGTCTCACCGCGATCGAGCCAATCGGCCCCCGCGTGGGATAGGGTTGCTCGCCAAATTCGACCTACCTAAGTACCCACACGGAGGGTAGACCGGGCGGTCGCACCTCGCCGCAGGTCGACTTCGGACACGGGCCACTTAAGCGACCCGTTCCGTACTATCGGGATAACCGAGCGGTGTTATCGTCGGCCTCGACGGTTCGATTAATTATCGGGCGTATTCAGCCCACTACCAACCCTTTACGTGAAGCAAGATGAGGATTCAATGAGAGAAATGACGAAGCGAAGCGGGAAAGCAGTTCAACATAAAGCACATTTATTCGCGATGAACGGAAAGCACACATATACAATTCCACCAAAAGCACATAGAAGGAAAAGAAACACAATGCAATTTTACACAAAAAGCAAATGTAAAAGCGAAGACACAATGCAGAGCTAATACCGACTACCGAGCACACGGCAATACTTATACAAGTCTACTTCACAGACGGCGCCGACAACACATACCCAAAACCAAGAAAAAGAACACCCTCAAGGATGAGGCGGGCCTGAGGCCGAGACCGGGTCGGGCCTACCCGTCTGGTGATGAGACGCGGAGCGGCGATGGTGCCTCAACTCCGCGGGCCTCGCGGACAGTGTCTGGTAGGGGGTGGGAAAAGGGGCCCCCTTGGTCGCACTATCTCAGCGCGGGGGGAAACAGGAGGGGGTTGCTGATGCTCGGGGAAAGGAGGATTTTTACTCTGTCTCGAGTCCCGCGACGAGCGTCTCCACCTCGACCAGGTCGCACCGTCGGCCTCCCTGGTGTGCAGCTCCCGGCACCGACGCGAGCACCCCCTCGTCTGCCTTCTCCGCCGCCGCCTCTCCACAGCTCCGTCCTCTTCGCTCCGACTCCAACTCCCAACTCTTCCTCCTGCGAACTTCCCAATTGCACTCAACTCCAACGCACACGACGACGACGACGACGACCAACGACACTTTTCTGACGAACGCAGCCGCTTATATAAGCCCCGTGGCTTCGCCTTTGACCCCCTGCCTTCGACCTTTCACCTCGCTCCCCATTGGCCCGAGAAAAAGTGGGCGTGAATGCATTTTGATCCATGAATTTGCATATAGCGACCGCCCTCCAACGCCCTGGAGGCGGGGCCAAATCGCCCCTCGCTCACCGATTGGACGGAACAAAAGTGGGCATGTGTCGTTTTTGATCCGTTTTTGGAGCGGAAAATCCGTGGTTTTGTACACGCTGTTTGGCGCGCGCCCTGCACGAGTCCAATACCGGTACCCACAAGCGGCGCAAGAACGGTGGCGATGCGACGGTTGCGAGGTGTGACGGGAAAGGTCGTGGCTGTTGTGGTGAAGCGGCGCCGCGGTGGGTGGTTGATGTTGTGATGACTGTTGAGACGCGGTTGGCGGTGGTAATCATGGCGGTTGGTGTAAAATAAAGATAGTAAAAGAAAAACGGCTATCCTGAAGAGTCGCAGCACGCATGAATGACATTTATTCCCTCTAGACAACGGGTTTGGGCCTAACTACACATATACTTACGGAGATATCTCACCTAAGGGACCTGAATGGTGGTTTGCGAATTTGGTAACCACAACAATATATATATATATATATTTTTTATATATATATATATATATATATATATATATATATATATATATATATATATATATATATATATATATATATATATATATGTATATATATATATATATATATATATATTGTTTCGAATTTGCGCCCGCCGGCGTGCGAGCGGCCACGTAACTCGAAGCGCGGCACGTCGCCCACCGGACGGACAATTCTGTCGTGACCCTCTCGGACTCACGCCGGGAGCTAGTCACGGGTGGGCCTTTCGGCCTCACCACGATCGTGCCAATCGGCCCCCCGCGTGGGATAGGGTTGTTCGCCAAACTCGACCTACCTAAGTACCCACGCGGAGGGTAGACCGGGCGATCGCACCTGCTGCAGGTCGACTCCGGAAACGGGCCACTTAAGCGACCCGTTCCGTACTCGCGGGATAACCGAGCGGTGTTATCGTCGGCCTCGACGGTTCCGATTAATTATCGGGCGTATTAAGCCCACTACCAACCCTTTACGTGAAGCAAGATGGAGATTCAATTAAAGAAAAGACGAAGCGAAACGGGAAAAACAGTTCAACATAATGCACATTTATTCCGCGGCACACGGACAGCACACATATACAATTACAACAATTTTGCACCAAAAGCAGATGTAACAAAAGAAACACAACAATGCAGATCTACAACCGACTACGCGTGCACACGGCAACACTTATACAGTTTTACTTTACAGACGGCGCCGCCAACACATTTACTCAAAAGCAAAAGACAAGGGGACAGACGGGGCCTGTGGGCCGTGAGACCAGGTGGATCCGACCCGTATCTTTGTGATGAGCCGCAAATGTGGTGGCGCGGCGGCGCCCCGACTCCGCGCTCCTTCGCGGGTTTCGTTGGCACTGCTTGGAGTGGGGTGGGAACGGGGCCCCCTTTTCGCACTATCTCAGCGCGGGGGAAAAAAGGGGGAATTGTTGATGCTCTGGGGAAAGAGGATAGCTGGCTTGCTTAGGTCCCGCGACGAGCGACTCCACTGCGAACTCGTCGCCGACCGCCGTCTTCCTTGCCTCGGACCCGAGCTATCCGGTCCCCTGCGCAATTCTCCTCAGCCAACTGCAGCAAATCACCTCGACCGCGCTCCAGGCTCCAGGCTTCCTCTCTCTGCAGCTCCCCAACAGACTCCGAACTCCGACCTCCGACAGACTGACTCTCCTCCAGACCCGACTTGACTCTTCTCCAACTCGCCTTGACTCTTCTCCAACTGACTGCCTCCAACTCGCCTTGACTCTTCTCCAACTCTCCTTGACTCTTCTGAAAACTGACTTCCGCTGCCACACTCTGCCGCTGCCACACTCTGCTCTCCAAAACGGACTGCTCCGAGCCCGACTCGACCCTGCGCTCCGCACTTTATAGGCCGGCAAGAGAACCCATATGCAAATTTCTGGATCAGAACGAGCTCGGGGGTGGAGCCACGCTCACCCATTGGATGGAGAAAAAGGGGCGTGAGTCTCCCCTGATCCTCGAATTTGCATATCCCGATTCTACTCCGATGCGCCTGGAGGCGGGGCCAAACCGCCCCGCGCTTGCTGATTGGACGGATCAGAAGTGGGCGTGTATCATTCCTGATCCGAATTCTCCTCAGAAAGGCTGCACTTTGCACCCGCGGCTCGGCGCGCGTCCCGCACGAGGCCAGGACAGCCTGACGATCGGTGCCCACAAGCGGTGCGGGAATGGCCACAGAGGGAGGAGAGGTGAAGATGGTGGAGGGTTTATTGTGGTGGTTTATGGCCATGGCGACGTTTGGAATGGCGGTGGTGCGATGTTTGCGGGAGCGAGTTGTGAAGGTAAAGGTCGTGGCTGTTGGCGTTGTTGTTGTTGTGAAGCGGCGTTGCGGTTGGTGGTTGTTGTGTGATGGCGGTTGAGACGTGGTTGGTTCAAAATAATGATAGAACAGAAAAACGCCCTTCTCAAAGGGTCGCAGCCCGAATGAATCACATTTATTCCCTCCAAGCAACGGGTTTGGGGCTAACTACACATGTACTAACAGAGATATCTCACCTATGGGACCTGAATGGTGGTTTGCGAATTTCCTCAACCGCAACAATATATATCGATAATTCCAGTAGTGTGTGTGTGTGTGTGTGTGTGTGTGTGTGTGTGTGTGTGTGTGTGTGTGTGTGTGTGTGTGTGTGTGTGTGTGTGTGTGTGTGTGTGTGTGTGTGTGTGTCTGACCGCTGTTTCTCGCCAACCACTGGTCCGATCTTATTGAAACTTGCCAGGTATATTGCAGGGGACCTGAGGATGTGCCTTTTCAAGGTTTGATATTAATCAGACAAGTGCCTCCCAAGTTATGGCCATTTATTTACCAAACCAATGACAGGACATGTTTCTGCGTAGGCGTGGCCAATGGGGAAAGGGCGCCTTAGTTACCAATGACATGACACGTTGCTATGGCCACTTATTTCCCAAACCAATGACAGGACATGTTGCTGCGTAGGCATGGCCAATGGGGAAGGCCACCATTTAGTTACCGTCGTGTAAGAATGAAAATGGTCAATGGCAGCGAATGTCATGGCTGGCCAAGACAGGGAGGTAAACTTGATTTTAATTAACTCTGTGTGTGTAAGTATCACAACAGTTGTTACTTCAATGAAAACGATAAATGCATGTGAACATTCCGTACGGGCACCCACCACTTCCGGATAGTGATGACTTTCTGTATTCTAATAATTTCTCGATTTCTTCTGCGCATTTATAGATAAACACAATGCCCCAATCCAGTCGTCGTTTACGAGAGCAAATAAATGGCCTATGTGGTTGTTGTGTCTGGCACGCAGTTTGAAAGTTAAAAAAATTTTTGGTTTGCACGTATGGCCACCCACGTAGGGCACACGAGAGCGAAGGAACGGCCTGTGTAGTTGTTTCTGGCACGCGGTTTGAAAGTTTTATTATTATTATTATTATTATTATTATTATTATTATTATTATTTTTGTTTTGCACATATGGGCACGCACGTACGGGCACGTACCAGTATACATAATTATATATATATATATATATATATATATATATATATATATATATATATTGTTACGGATTTGGAAGCTTACTGTACACAACAGCCAGAGTCCCTATAGATCAGTTATATCAGTAAGTATGTGTTTCTGGATAGAATCCATCCCCTGTGTCTAATGGGAATTAAATGTCCGTGTGCTGCGGAGTTATTTGATAAACAAAGATAAAGAACACACACGTAGGATTTGAAAGGGACAATGAGGTTAAGCATGGGGAATGTCTCGTGACTCAGTGCCAGCATCAGGATGGCCTCCTTCAGGAACAGGGGGAGATGGTAAGCTCTCTCGAAGCAGATCACGATGAGGTGAGTCCAGTCAGGCTGAACGAGGGTGAGCGGGTGAGTGATGTTCACGGGTACACGCGGAGCTTGGGGTATGGAAACCCCGGGATTTCTTGTGGTAACGTGACTCCCCGATGTGATTGTCCCGGAGTGTGTGGTGAAGTGTATATGAGTGTTACGAGTGTGTCAAAATGTGTGTCAAGAGGTGTGCAGAATGCGAGTGTCATGGTGTGCGTGAGTGCATGCGAGGAGTTGGTACATGGACCGTTCCAGATGGGAGACACGAGTTGCGAGCTAAATAGGCCGCAAAGGGTTAATTTGGCTACCGCGCCAGGTTCGCGCGATGGTGCGTACGAGGTCCATGGCGCATTTCGCGCACGGCCTGTACGAGCGCGTCTTCGCGATCCGGCCCGGAAATGTTCCTCGTCGGACATGAGTCGGCCGCGTGGATGGCGAAAATATAGGCGAGTGTTGTGGGAATTTGGAACGGACGGGTCCACATGCAAGCGCGTGTGTGAAGCTCCACATGCTGCATGCTGTGTGTTCTGTTCGCGGAATGCACGGAGGGGGTTTCCGGGACGATACGCTTGGGATGGCCTGCATGGGAAACCGTGCAGGTTCGGTGTACGAGTGACGTCATCGGCACGGACCTCGCGGCGCGAGCTACGGGCGAGCGGCACACGTTGGCTCGCGTGGGGAATCCCTCAAAGGCGAGTGCTGATTGAGATGCGCAGGGCACCGACAAGGCTGCAAGTATCGGCCGATGGAGGGGACGAACGGACAAGCCGCGGACCGCCGCCTTGGCGGTGTTAAAAAAAAGAGAAAAAAAAAACCCTCGCTCAAAGTACACAGCTCGGTGTTTGAGAAAAAGGAAGCACTAGTTAGTGGGAAGGGTTTAGCTTAGATCGACCGGTCTCATGGGGGCATGAGCCGTCCTCCATGGGACCCGTGGACTAGTTAGTGGGAATTTAGGTTAGATTTAGAATGGGAAATGGATTTTGGGAGACATGAACAGACATGGAATGTGTCGTGGGGATGGAGCTGAGCTAGGTCGATTTAAATGGAATGTGCATTCGTTTAAGGGATGACGAGGGAGCACGAGTTCGTTGGTGGAACATAGTTAGAGTGTGATGTGAGGAATAAAAAAATAAAAAAAGTGAAAGAAAGGAACATAATGAGTGAGCATGGGTCAGTGGGCCCGAGTGTGTGAGTGGAGTGAATGTGGAATGTATGGTACGAATGAATGATTGGGGGGAGAAGTGAATCCTACCAAGTGACCCCGCGTTCAGTGTAATGTTAGTTAGTGGGTTCGTTCAATTTACCAAAAGGAGGTCGTTTTGTTGTTGGTGTGGGATGAAGGCACAAAACCAATTTGGAGGGGTGCAGGAGTCCATGGACCGGCTGGGAGCGTTGCTGTTGAAAGGAGAGTATCGAGTGGAGGGCACCCCGACACAGGACTAGTCGGCCAGAGTAGGCCAAGAGTCCAAGGGACCGGGATAGTGTCGTGGGCATGGGCGACCCTCGGAAAGGGACCCGTAGCGCCAAAATGCCACATGGGCATCGGAGGGGGGCAATGCCGGGAATGGCATCCCCCGCGTTCGTAGGGAACAGGTAGGCTCAGAGACAGCCTCAGGGCCCGGGGGTGCCGCACTTAGAGTTCGGGCAGAGTGGGAAATCCCTGCCAAATGAGCCATGCTGCCCAGCCATGAAATTGTGCAAGGGCACGAGTGAAAATTTGAGGGCTAGGCCCAAAGTTATGATGGACACCAACACAGGCGACGGGAATCATGGTTGTTAGAACCTATAGTTTAAAGTGACAAGCGTTTTAAAAAGCCCCGGGGTAGTTTAAGGTTAATAAGTGCTAGGATAGTTGGGAGATGTACCCCTTCTCACCATCCATCCCTTCGCTCTCTGTAGGCTGCTGGACCCACCTTGGTAAGATGGCTGAATTATGTGGGAGGCCATTCTGAGGCTTTGTTAGGCCTCGAGACAGGACGCTAGCCTCTTCTCTATTCCCCTCCAAAATAGGAACGTAGGGGTAGGGAGTTGATTGACAGGATAGGTTAGCCGGACAAAGACAGAAATGGGGTTTGGGAGAGGAAATTATAAGAAAAAATAAAATAAAATAAAAAGGGGCAAAATTTTGTTGTTTTGTTGTTGCAAATTAAGGGAGTGGGTATGGACAAAGACAGGCAAAGGCAATAGGTTTGGGGGAGACAGTAGGGTTGGTCCGAGCCCGTTTTCGGAGCGGCCGGCACCACCGCCCTCCCTCCACACAACCTCACGGACCAGACCAGAGGCCGGCCAGCTTCATATGCCGGCCTGTTGTGCTACAGTTGCTGGGCCGCATCTGCCTTGCCATGCCTTGTTTGCCTGCCTTTGTCATGACCCCATGCCTGCTTGCCCTTTTTGCATTTGCCCCTGTGTTCACCATCACCATGTGCGCCAGGACCATCGCCAGTGTTTTGCAAGGACTGCCCTGCAGGCAGCCACATCAATGGGACTGCATTGAGCAGCCCGTGTGTTCATTTGTGTTGCATCCAGTCCATCTCCATCCATTCTCCTGTGCCAGAGACTGCGTTTGAGCCGCAGAACTGTTGACTTTGTTGTGCCTTTTATCCCACAGATGACAGGTCCTTGGCCATGGTTAGTGTAAATATTAGTTAAGATTGTAAATAAGTTATTAACCCACCTGTTGTTTGTGTTAGCGCCGGCAATTCAGTTAAGTTGTCTGTGTGAGTCTGTTAGTTATGCAGCACACTAGGTTATTTATTTTTGGGACACGTATAAAAAATGTCGCACTCAGGGATCCATAGGTAAATCGTACTCGGGGAGAACTTACACATGCTGGTCACACTCAGGACGAGTCTATAAAAAGGGGAGGGGGTAGTGTTACGGATTTGGAAGCTTACTGCACACAACAGCCAGAGTCCCGATAGATCAGTTATATCAGTAAGTATGTGTTTCTAGTTAGAATCCATCCCCTGTGTCTAATGGGAATTAAATGTTCGTGCGCTGCAGAGTTATTTTGATAGTCAGAGTTTTCTTTTACATTTTTACATCACTAACAACAATAACAACACCTTCGCTCCATCCTGATATCATAACGCTCGCGGTGGGCGGAGTTCAAGAAGGACTTGGCGTCTCTCTCGACCAATTGGAGAGATGCGAGCGAGTTTGCAGTCGGTCGGCCAATGAGAGACAACGCAGGACAATGTTACTCCTCTTCCTGTTTGAGAGGTGGTCCGCCATGACGCCCGCCACGCCCCCCCCCCCTCGGTCCAATCAGCGGACTTGGCGTCCCTTTTGGCCAATCACGGGGGCGACGAGGGCATTTGTGCGTCAAAACCGTCCAGTGAGGGAGAGCAGGTCGAAGGAGGCGGCTCCTCCTCTCTGGAGAAGGAGTGAATAACTTGAACTGTTCGGCGCGATCCGACTGGTAGAGAGGGTTGGTTTTGGTCTGCTGGATCGCCCCGGATCACCTGGCCTTGCCTGCTGGCGCTCGCTGCCTCATCTGCGCTCGCGCTGGTTGTCGTCTGCCCTTCATCCTCCGCCCGGGTACTTGGAGTGGCATCGTGGTTGTGGTTTCGAGTCCCTCCAGTCCCAGACGTCGAAGACCACACGAGGTGGACAGGTCCAAGATAGCTCTGGTTTTCAGCTCATATTCCCTCGAGCTGGGAACCTTCAATAAAAACCATACGGGGTCTATTTCTTTGGGTGTGTGTCTGTGTGCAGGCCTGTCTTGTCAAGTAGAATTGTTAAGTGCTTTTGCTTGTACATTATTTACATTTCATATTCGGTTGTAATCTCATCTTTGTCTCCCTTCTGGGTTTTTGCCAATTATTATTGTAAATAAATACCCCTCTTGTTAAATGTATCAGCTCATTTCTGTGTTTCTTTCATTGGCTTAGCAAGGTGCGTGTTGGCAAATTAGGAAGCGGCAAATTGTGCATTTGGTCCGACGGGTCTTGGTAACCACCCGCTCGGGTTACACACGGTACGAGCACGATAATGGCTCGTTCCGCTTGAGGCTTGCCGAGGGTGTAAATTCCCCAGTAGCTTTGCCGTGTGGATACTTAGGTATTGTTACGAATTTGGAATTCAATTGCACACAACATACAGGTTCCCTTAGTCAGCTATGTCGATAAGTGCATGTTCCCTGGATAGCTCACCTTTCATTGTTTAAATGTTCAGAGATCGATTCGATGCGCTGCGGATCGATTTAATAGTGAGGGAACGAAACAATGGAGACGTGCCTCCCCCTCTTCTGCAAAGAGGAAGAAGAACCCTACCATCCCGTGACGTCAACAACTCCCTCCCACCCGTGGTTGAGCGGGGGGTGGATCACGAGGGCATGAGTCACGCCGGGTGCGGGGGAGGGGGTGGGAAGGATAAAGAAGAGACCCTTTCTTTGTCCGTGTGGGAGTCCCGTGGTAGGGCTGAGTTCGTTGGCTGAGTTCGTGGGAGTCCCGTGGCAGAGTTCATTAAGAGTCCCATGTGCAGAGTTAGTGTGGGAGTCCCGTGGGAGGAGTATGCTTTTTTTTTGCTTCGGAGAGAGCAGTCGTTCAGCCATCGGGTCCTGCTTTGCTTGCTTGGCTTGAGGCCTTCGGAAGCTTTTTGCTAAGGCTGACTCATGGAGCTTCGGCTGCTGCTTTGTTTTGGAAGGAACTTGAGCCGGTTGTTCGGCTCGAGCTGAGAGTGGAGGATTCTTCCTCTTCTTCCTCTTGGTTCGTGGAGCTTTTCATTCTCCATTTTGTTTCCCGGCTTGGTGCGACGCATCGGCCTCTTCTTGGAGTTGGTTCCTCGGGGAAGCGACGATCGACAGGAAGGATCGGCGCCACGTCTCACCGGCACGTGTTGAGAAGCGCGGGAGGATTCGCGGGAGCTCGGGAAGGATTGTGGCGATTGGATCCTGCTCGCTCTCGCTGGAGCCCGGGACCAGACAAGTTGAAGACCACACGAGGTGGAGAGGTTCGAGTCAAGTTCTGAGTTTCAGCTCACCTGTCCTCCGAGCTGGAGGTCGTGATTAAAGGCCTCAGCCACCGTTTCTTGTGTGTGTGCGTGCGCGTGCGTGTGCGTACATGTGTCCGTGGGCCCGTCTAATAAGTAGGAACTGCTGTAAAGTGTAATTGACTGTACATAATAAGTAGACGGTTGTAGTTCTTTTGTCGTGCTTTTGTTGCTTGTATAATTGCATAGGTGTTTCATCATAATAAATGTCCTTGTGTGAATGTAAACCTGCTCGTTGCGTCCATTCCCTCATTGACTGAACATTTCATGTGTTGGGAGTTAGAAAGCTGTTGGTTTGCCGTAATAGGGGAACATTTGGACCGACGGTTCTCGGCGATTACGCCGCTCGGAATCGCACACGGACAAGCTCGCCTCAGCGATTTGTTCCGTACGAGTTCCTTTGAGGCTGGAATACCCCGGTAGTTGGATCACGTGGGTATTTAGGTACATTGAAGATTGGCAATCGACCCTACCCCACGTGATCTGCCGATTGGCGTGTTTTGGTTCTTGTACAAGGACCCGTCGCTCGGAGTTATCCGGGCGGCGATCTATGTTCCGGGTGATCGGTCGGGCCGACTCGACTTGCGGCTCCGTTCAGAGCGGTCGGTTGGGGGCTGACCCCCGGCCAGTAACAATTGGTTGTCAGGAGTGCGATTCGGCCCCCTCCGCCTCCGTAGCAAAATTCACGGAGTCGGATCAGGGGTATACGGAGCAACTCCCCCCCCCCCCCGTGTCCCCAAATTCCGAGCGTTATAAATTTTATTCCCAGCATGTAAAATGTTCAGCCAAGGCGAGCAGGGGCAGGAGGGATTAGGAATGGGTTTGGAAATGTTAGAATCTATGGCTCAGGACGAAACGACCATGCAGGACACTCCCATTATGCAGGTTGACTATTCCCCGCAAATAAATGCAGAGTCCGCAATGGGCGCAGCGGCGGGGGCCGCGGTGTATGACACCCCCCCCTCCCCTCCTCCGTCAAAATCCCTCCTCAGTCCCCGTCAGATCCGCGTCCGGTAATGGCGAACCGACTGCCACGTGGTTATTTGACGTAAGAGACATGTTTGAGGCGTTGATGGGAAAAATGGAGACAAATATACAAAGCAAAATGAAGGACGAAATGAAAGAAATGCGGGGTGAAATGCAGAGCATGGGGCTGGACCTCCAGGAAGGGCAAAAGGCAGCAAGTGTGGGCATAAGAGGCATAATGGCGCCTGCACGTGGCGAGATACGGGCAGTGGAGTGCAAAATGGCGGCGCGACGTGGCAGAGGCACCGAACCAGCGAGCGAGCTGAGGGAGAGTGTGGATTGTGTCGGCTCCGCGGTGGAGGACAAAATAATTTGGGAGACGCGTTGGGCGAGACGCGTGCAGGTGACGGAAAAAGTGACGGTGACACAGAGGGAAAAATTAAATGAGGTGACTGAGACATGCAGGACGAGACACGTGGAGGTGACTGAAATGCACGGAGACGCAGGAGACAAAGGAAGGAACACCAGAGCCACAGGGAATAGAACAGGAAACAGAGACGAAAAGCCAGGAAGAAACGGAAATAATAAACGAGGTGACTGAGATAAAGCAAGTGGAGGAGAAACTCCAGGTAATTGACGAGCACACACAGGTAGGGATAGTGAGGGACAATGGGGTTGAGCTGGGGGAGTGTTTTGTGACCCGGTGCGAGCAGCAGGATAGCCTCCTTCAGGAACGAGGTGAGGGACTGTTCCCCCTTGAGGCGGATCGCGACGAGGAGAGTCCGGTCGAGCCTTGCGAGGTAAAGGGGGCGAGTGCACGCGGAGCTTGGGGGTTATGGAAACCCCGGGACCCCTTGAGGTGGTGCTAATTCCCAGCGTGGTTGTTCCGGTGTGTGTGGTGTCGAAATGTGTGTTTGTGAGTGTGCCGAAATGCGTGCTTTAAGCACGCATGGTGTGGATGAAGCACCGTGTGTGGATGAAGCACCGTGTGTGGATGAAACACCGTGTGACAGGAACCGCATGTGTGAGTAGTATGGTGTGTGTGAGTGAGAGAGACAGCGTGTGTGAGGTCGCTGTATGTGAGGGAGATGACAGTCGGTATGCGGGAGGACGCAACCGCATCCCCGTGTCCGAGTGCCATGGTGGAGTGTGTGAGCGTCGTGGCACGCAGGAGAGTGTGCGTTGAACGGCGACGACGACGGGACCAGATGAAGGACAAGGGCAGAGTAGCGGCCATAGCTGAATTGAGATGCGTGCCGGGTTTGCAAAGCAGCGAGCGCGGGGTCCGTGCTGTGCTACTCACAAGGCCGCCACGTGCGCGGCTGCGCGAGTGAAACCCGGTCCGGAAACGCCAGCGGTGGATATTAGCCGATCCCGCGGACGGACAGAAGCTAGGCTGGATTCGGAATTTGAACCGGATGGGTTCTCCAGGCGAGCATGTTTGTAAAGCTCCGACGAGCAGAGCACATGTATTCGCGTGGGGAACCCCTCGAAACGCAGGGCTTGCTTTGAGATGCGCAGAGTGACGTCATGGCTGCACGTGTGTTTGGAATCCGGCAGAAGGGAATTCCTGCCGGATGGTACCGTCCAAGAGGGACGAGGTGCGCGGGGCGCAAGCAGCTGCCATGACGTCACGGAAAAGACCGCGGCTGTGAACTGCCGCTTGTGGTGCGCATTATGAAAAAAAAAAGAGTTGAGAAAAGCAAGCCTCGCTTCGGGTGAACAGGATTCCCAGGCAAGGGGTGGAAGACCCCCTTGTTTTGGGGCACAGGAAGAACTAGTTAGGGGAAGGGTTAGCTTAGTTAGACCGGCTTCATGGGGACATGGATTGTTCCTCATGGAGCCCGTGGAATGGATTAGTTAGAGGGATTTTCGTTCAGATTTAGGAAATTGAATTTTTGGAGACACGGACAGACTGGAAATGTGTAGTGGAGACGTAGCTTAGCAACGTAGGGTAAATTGAACGTGCATGAGTTTTAAGGGATGACGAGGGAGCACGAGTTAGTCAGGGGATTTAATTGGGAAGGATGGCAGTATAGAGTGTTGGTGTGAGTTGTGAAATGGAAAGTGTGTGAGGAATGAGTGAGGGCCAGCGGGCCCAAGTGTGTGAGTGGAGCGAATGTGGTATGCATGGTGCGAATGACTGGTTGGGGGGAGGAGTGATTCCCACCCAAGAGACCCCGGGGTCAGTTTGTTGTTAGTTAGTGGGTAGTTAAATTTACTAAAAGGAGGTCGTTTTTTTGGTGTTGAGAGAAGGCACGAAGCCCGTTTGGAGGGGTGCAAGAGTTCATGGACCGGCTGGGAGCGTGGCTGTGGGAAGGTGAGTTTTGTTTAGTGGGCACCCCGGGCACCAGACTAGTCGGCCAGAGGAGGCCAAGAGCCCAAGAGGGGCCGGGATAGTGTAATGGGCACGGGTGACCCGTCGGAAACGGGACCCGTAGCGCCGGAATGCCACGGGGGCAGTGGAGTGGGCACGGGCGACCCTCGGGAAGGGACCCGGGGCATCAACACGCTACGTGGGCATCGGAGGGGGGCAATGCCAGAGAGGGCGACCCCCCACATTTATAGGGAGCAGCTGGGCTCGGAGGCAGCCTGCAGGCCTGGAGGTGCCATGGTTAGAGTTTGGCAGAGGGGGAGTTCCTGCCAGTTGAGCCACGCTGCCCAGCCAGGAAATTGTGCGAGGGCACATATGAAAATTAGAGGGCAAGGCCCAAATTTGTAATGGACACCAACACAGGCGACGGGAATCATAGTTTTTAGAACCGATAGTTTTAAAGTGTGAGGCGTTTTTGGAAAGCCCCGGGGTAGTTTCAGGTTAATGAATGTTAGAGTAGATAGGAGATGTAGCCCTTCGCACCATCCATCCCTTCACTCGTTGTAGGCCGCTGGACTCACCTTGGTAGATCGCTGAACTCTGAGGAGGCCATTCTGAGGCTTCGTTGGGCCTCGAGACAGGACGCTAGTCTCTCCCTATTCCCCTCCAGAGAGGGAACGTAGGGGTTGGGAGTAGGCTAGGTGGACATGAGAGGCTAGCCGGCCAAACACAATAAAGGGGGTTAGGGAGACAATTATAAAAGGGAAATAAAAATAAAGAGGGGCAAAATTTTGTTGTGTTGTGTGGAAAATTAAGGGAGTGGGTATGTACAGAGACAGGCAAAGGCGATAGAGTGGGGGGAGACAGTAGGCTAAGTCCGAGCCCGCCTTCAGAGCGGCCAGCACCACCGCACTCCCTCCAGACCTGATGGAACCACACCAGAGGCCGGCCAGCTTCACCTGCCGGCCTGTTGTGCTGCAGCTGCCTGTTCTGCATGGGCTTACCTTGCCATGCCTAGTTGCCTGCCTCTGCCATGACCCCATGCCTGCTAGCCCTTGTTTGCGTTTGCCCCTGTGTCCATCCATCACCATGCGCGCCAGGACCATCCAGTTTTGTGAGGACTGCCCTGCAGGCAGCCTGTGCATCCATCATGTCCATTTTTTGTGTTTTGCGACCATCTTCATCCATTCCCCTGCACCAAAGACTTTGCTATGACTTTTGCCTTTCCCCTTTCACAGATCACAAGTCCTGGGTCATGGTTAGTGTGATGTAATAGATAAGTTAAGATTGTAAATACGTGGAACCCCACCTGCATGTTTGTTTTAGCGCCGGCAATTTTAGTTAAGTTGTCCGAATGAGTCTGCGAGAGTTTGTTTAGTTAGTTACGCAGCGCATTAGGTTATTTATTTTTGGGACACGTTTAAAGAAATGTCGCACTCAGGGATCCGAAGGTAGAACGTACTCGGAGAAAACACACATGCTGGTCATACGAAAATTTGACGACTCGGGACGAGTCTGTAAAAAGGGGAGGGGGTAGTGTTACGAATTTGGAATTCAATTGCACACAACATACAGGTTCCCTTGGTCAGCTATGTCGATAAGTGCATGTTCCCTAGATAGGTCACTTTTCATTGTTTAAATGTTCAGAGATCGATTAGATGCGCTGCGGATCGATTTAATAGTGAGGGAACGAAACAATGGAGACGTGCCTCCCCCTCTTCTGCAAAGAGGAAGAAGAACCCTACCATCCCGTGACGTCAAGAACTCCCTCCCACCCGTGGTTGAGCGGGGGGTGGATCACGAGGGCATGAGTCATGCTAGGTGCGGCGGAGGGGGTGGGAAGGATAAAGAGGCGACCCTTTCTTTGTCCGTGTGGTAGGGCTGAGTTCATGGGCTGAGTTTGTGGGAGTCCCTTGGTAGGGCTGAGTTCGTGGGTTGAGTTTGTGAGAGTCCCGTGGGAGGGCTGAGTTCATGGGCTGAGTTCGTGGGAGTCCCGTGGCAGAGTACGTGAAGAGTCCCGTGTGCTGAGTCCCGTGGGAGGAGTTAGCTTTTTGCTTCGGAGAGCAGTCGTTCAGCAGGCCATCGGGTCCTGCTTGGCTTGCTTGGCTTGAGGCCTGCGGAAGCTTTTTGCTTCGGCTGCTGCTTTGTTTTGGAAGGAACTTAAGCCGGTTGTTCGGCTCGAGCTGCGAGTGGAGGCTTCTTCCTTTCCTTCCTCTTCTTCTTGGTTAGTGGAGCTTTTCGTTCTCCATTTTGTTTCCCGGCTTGGTGCAACGCATCGGCCTCTTCTTGGAGTTGGTTCCTCGGGGAAGCGACGCATTGACAGGAAGGATCGGCGCCTCGTCTCACCGGCACGTGTTGAGAAGCGCAGGAGGATTCGCAGGAGCTCGGGAAGGATCGCGGCGATTGGATCCAGCTCGCTCTCGCTGGAGCCCGGGTC
>NC_140968.1:40642295-40664795 GCF_056783735.1 Eptatretus burgeri
AAGTAAGATGGAGATTCAATTAAAGAAAAGACGAAGCGAAACGGGAAAAACAGTTCAACATAATTCACATTTATTCCGCGGCAAACGGAAAGCACACATATACAATTACAACAATTATGCACCAAAAGCAAATGTAACAAAAACACAACAATTATGCACCAAAAGCAGATGCAACAAAAGAAACACAATGCAGATCTACTACCGACGACGCGAGCACACGGCAACACTGACACAGTTTTACTTTACAGACGGCGCCGACAACACATATACTCAAAATCAAAAGAAAAAGGGGCCACCCTCAAATACAAGGGGGCAGACGGGCCTGTGGGCCGAGACCGCGTCGAGCCTACCCGTCTTGTGATGAGCCGCAAAATGGCGGCGGTGCCCCGACTCCGCGCTCCTCCACGGGTTTCCTTGGAACTGCTTGGAATGGGGTGGGAACGGGGCCCCCTTTTCGCACTATCTCAGCGCGGGAGGAAACAGGGGGGGTTGTTGATGCTCTGGGGAAAGAGGATAGCTGGCTTGCTTGGGTCCCGCGACGAGCGACTCCACTGCGCCCTCGACCGCGTTCCCGGCTTCTCCTCTCTGCAGCTCCCCGACAGACTCCGAACCCCGACAGACCGACTCTCCTCCAGACCCGTCTTGACTGCTGCTGCCACACTTCGCCGCCGCCACCACCACAACTCGCCCGAGCCCGAAACAGAAACTCTCTCCAACTCGAGCCCGAAACAGAAACTCTTCTCCAACTCGAGCCCGAAACAGAAACTCTCCTCTCACTCGATCCCGAAACAGAAACTCTTCTCTCCTTCGATTCGCCCCGCGCTCGGCGCTTTATAGTCAGCAGGAGAAACCATATGCAGATTTTCGGATCAGGATCGGCTCGGGGGCGGAGCCACGCTCACCCATTGGACGGAGGAAAAGTGGGCGTGAATCATTCCTGATCCTCGAATTTGCATATATCGATTCTACTCCGACGCGCCTGGAGGCGGGGCCAAATCGCCCCATGCTCGCTGATAGGACGGAACAGAAGTAGGCGTGAATCATTCCTGATCCGACTTCCCCGGAAAGGCCGCTTTTTGCACCCGCTGCTCGGCGCGCGCCCTGTACGAGTCCAGGATCGGTGCCCACAAGCGGTGCGGGAATGGCGGCAGAAGGAGGAGAGGTGAAGGTGGTGGAGGGTTTATTGTGGTGGTCCCTGGCCACGGTGACGCTTGGAATGGCGGTGATGCGATGGTTGCGAGAGCGAGTCGTGACGGTAAAGGTCGTGGCTGTTGGCGGCGTTGTTGTTGTTGTGAAGCGGCGTTGCGGTCGGTGGTTGTTGTGTGATGGCGGTTGAGACGTGGTTGGCTCAAAATAAAGATAGAACAGAAAAACGGCTATCTTAAAGGGTCGCAGCCCGAATGAATGACATTTATTCCCTCTAAACAACGGGTTTGGGCTAACTACACATGTACTTACAGGGATACCTCGCCTACGGGACCTGAATGGTGGTTTGCGAATTTCCTCAACCACAACAATATATACATACACTCACAAGAGGAGTATGTTTACACGTTATCCAAGCAAATATGTAAGCATACGAAGCATGCTTCCCCATTGTCTCGGATCGCTCACCTGCATTTTTTTCATCTTTTTTTTTCTTTTTCTTCATTTATTTATATTTTCATTTATGGATGTTGTCTGATGATAATGTGATGTTTCCCGATGTTCTGGCTTTCTACGTCACCTGGAATGTACTAATCTTGAAAATCAGTCAGTGAGTCAGTCAGTGGTTCGAATGAGCTTTATATCATTTAATATCATATAATATTGTTGCGAATCTGGAAGCCATGAGCTCACAACATACAGGTCCTTTCGATCAGTTATATCTGTAAGTACATGTTGCCAGTTAGGGTCCCGACCCTAGTCTCATGGGTCATTAAATGTTCCTGCGCTGTGGAGTTATTTTAATAGCCAGGTTTTCTTTTCCTGTATTTTTACACCACCAACATCAACGCCGACGACACCGCATCACCCTCACCTTCACTTCGCTTCCTTCACCTCGCTCTGGCCAATGTAAGGTGTGGGTGGAGCCCCTGCAGAAACATGCTGCTCAACTTCCTGTGTGAGGGGTGGTCCCTTGGAAGAAGGCGGAGTTCGGGGAGGAGCCGCGAAGCGGCCCTCGACCAATCAGCGTGCAGCGGGTGGGGTGACCGCCACTCAGCCAATCCGGGCCCGCGTCAGGAGGAAAGGGCTCCGCGTGACGTCACCACGCTCCCGGGCCAATCAAGGGGCTTGCCCCCCGTTTTGGCCAGTGAGAGAGACGAAGAACGACTTTGTGAGAGAGCCAGTGAGAGAGGGAGGGCCACGAGGAGGCGCCCCCCCCTTCCGAAGCGGGGGGGGGGGTATAAAGATCGGCATGGTCTGCGCGTTCGGAGCGTTGTTCTCCGCTGGTTCTCCTGTTGTTCTGGAAAGTGTCTGCGCACGGAGGGTCTTCTCCCGCCAGCCTTCGCCCTGCCGACTTCACTCGCTTGGATCATCCGGATCGTGTTGGGGGTCCAGTTCAGCCCCGAGGACCTGGTCCTTGAAGACCGCACGAGGCGGGCAGGTCCGAGATAGGTCTCAATAATGACCAGCTGGTCCGATCGTGTGTGTGTGTGTGTGTGTGTGTGTTTTTCGTGGCGCCCGTCTTATTAGTAGTAAACTGTCAAGTGCTTTGTGCTGAATATAATTGCATACCCAATAGTCGGTTCAGTTCTGCTCTTTGTTTCCCCCTCCCTGCCTATGTAAATAAATACTCCCTATTTGTTCAATGTATCAGCTCGTTTTGTGTTTCTTTCATTGGTTCGACATGACGCATGATTGAGAATTAGTTAAAGCTGTTATGGACCGACGGTTCTTGGTGATTTAACCGCTCGGAATCGCACACGGAACGAGCGCGTTAAGCGGCTCTTTTTCGTACGAGTTCCGTCGACGGTGAAATTCCCCGGTAGTTGGACCACGTGGGTATTTAGGTAAATTGAAATTGGCAATCGACCCAACCCCACGTGGTCTATCCATTGGCGAATTTCAGTCCGATCGAGGACTCGTCGACTCGGGACTTATCCGGGGTGACGATCTGAATTCCGGGCGATCGGTCGAGCCAACTTGCGGCTCCATCTTGCGGTCGTGCTCACGGCCGACATTCCGGCCCCGCAACAATATTACATTTTATTATGTTATATTATGTATATTGTGACGTCCACGGGACTTGAACAGTCCCGCCAACGTAGAATGAGCCGAAACGATGGAGGCGGTTTATTTATTTATAACCCAAACATGGTGGTTCTAATCGCTCTACCGCAAACGGGACGAGGAAGGTGGCACGAGTCACTTTTCACTGAGTTGATGATGTTTATTTGTTTTTATTATTACCAGAAATAACAAGACTCGGCAAGAAGAGGGATCCAGGGCGATTCGACGGGATGGTGTGGGATCGGGCGTGGGGAAAAACACAGACAATTCCAATGAATATACAGATCTCAATCCCTCTAAGGCGCCAAGCACGCACACACACACACACACACACACACACACACACACACACACACACACACACACACACACACACACACAATACGTAGCTACTTCTGGTGGTCAGGCTGGACCGTGGTGTGGACGCAACTGTCCCTGGATCGGCGTCAGACGAGCTGGCCTTGCTCTCGTCGGGGGGGGGGGGGCAGGAGAAACCGTGGTGCTGTCGACCTCCTGGTCTTGGCCCAAGTCCGCTCACAGCCGCCAGGGAACCAGTTCTGGCGCCAAGTTGCGAACAGGAGAGGGAGGCAGGTCCGCCCGCCGTTCGACCCCGCACTCCGAGTCCGCAGAACCCCAGAGCCAACCAAGGTGAGGCACGAGGCTCAGCAAGGCTCGAAGACACGATCAAGAACACGATCGAATCAGCACAACAAGGATGCTCCCCGCGCAACAGCCTCCCCAACAAAAAAACACGATCTTTTTGGTTGTAATCTTCTTCCTCTTCCTTTTCGACCCCGAACAGAACCTTTTTATCCTCCTGTCCTCGTCACTTCCAATCGAGCCGTTTATTGGCCCACCGCCGTCGCCTTCTGCCAATCATGATCACGGGGCGGAGCCATCCGCTGCACTGTCCTGTGACGTCACGGCCAGTCTCCAGAGAATACCAAAAGGGGTTTACGCAGACACACTTACCCTATCCCGTGTCCCTATCTAATTACGTGACAATTATCATTTCCCCCTTGAAGAAATGAACATTTACTAGACAACTTATCACCACTGAATTGCTACTTATTACATCGAGATCCTGGTAAACTCGAACAGCATGGCATACCTAATTAAACATCCTAATTACCCTTTGAATGCATACCCCCCCCTCAAACGTAACACTGCCCCCTCCTCTGGTACCGCAGCTCCTGCAAGGTATATCACAGGCGCTACCGTACCAGCCTTAACACTTACTGACTCACACCTAATTAACCTAACGAAATAAAGTAGGAGGGGCAATGGGCAGCGAGTCGCAGCTAACTTACCTATCCTGCTTAATGTACTACCCCTTTATGGCCTTATCCTCGCCTAAATAATCATTTGTTTTTATTTTATTTTATTTTATTTTATCACATGAGAGCACTGAGCGAAGTTGCACTCCATCTTCTGGATCATCGCTCTTGCCCAGCACTCTTCCAGTGATCTGGGGAGGGGAAACAAAAGGTTCCACAAAAACACAACACTTATACTTTATATTCCTACTCTAAGCCTTCACGACACTATTCACAGGATATTTACACTTGACCGCCTCCCCCAGTGGATGCAAATAGACCCAGCGTTACCTGGGGAGCCAATTTTCAAATTTGCTTGCCCCAAAATTATGCGGACATCATGTCCTTGCTGCACATGTCAAGTTGTGCGGGATCGAGTGGGACTCATACATCTTCACAACACTCACACCATGGTCATCATCACATTTCTAGGTCATGGTCCTCATTTTAATCATGCAGGCTGAATCCCGTCGTAGCCGTGGGGTGGGTTACCACAAGATGATGGGGGCATCTCAGGTGCAACCATGCCCACAGGTAAGCTTTAATCCAATCCAGACGTTTCTCCGCCCCGCTCCCTTTGATTCCCACCCCCTGGTAGCCATCAGCTCTAATCCCGTACAACACACTGGAAGGGGTCTCACTGGCTCCTCTGGCCTTCCTGGGTCGCCAAGGTCCTACCTGCCTTGGTCACCCAACCAGACCCTCTCCCAGTTGCCTCCAGACACTGTCACCATTAGCCACCAGGGGTGAATCTCCTTGAAGGGGGTCACAATTCCCGCTCACCGTGAGCTTCAGCAATCCCTGCGGACAAGCACATCATCCCCACCCACAAAACCCACATGACTCCCCCACCCCATCGGCCTTACATGTGACACCTGCATTTCTAACACTTTGCCGACCATGACCTTCTCTGTTACCACACCATTTCCAATAAAAAATCAATGTGTGCACCATACATTTCACTTCTTAACTTAAAACAACTCACACAGCACTTCTCACCCGATCCACGCACCAGCCATTGGACAGCCACTCGTGCCCGCTTTGTTTTCAATTACCCACTGTCCCGATTGTCACTCTAAAACCCAGCAGAACTTACAAACCCATGCCAATTTTCCCACAATTCTTTTTTTTTTTCCACCAAAGGAGGGCACTTCGCCACAATCTCAGCAGCCGAGCATGGCCGTATATGCTCAGCCCAATCTGGTCTCCCCGACCCCCGACAGTGATCTCCGGACCCGACCTATGAAAGGGCATCTCGGATAGACCTGGCGGTTCAGCAGGAGGATTCACCCTCTCCAGGCTTGAAAGTCTATTGGAGGGTCTCTCCATCGCCGGGTACCGGCAATATCATTGCATGTGTCCTCTTCGCCCGCACCGGAAACAACTCCCCATAAAAGGCCCCCGTGAGTATCGGTGTAATGTCTCTTCCGGTTCCGGACCCTCTCGGTCATAATCAAATTGCTCTTTTGGCTGGACTGGACCCCGCCGCCCCGGCGCATCAACTACCGAATTACCCCTCATCAAACCCGACAGTTTCTGGCAAATTTCCTGAAACATTTGGGTAATGCCAATTTCTCCCTGCCCCCCTCCCTGATCCTGAATCTCCGCCTGTCGGATCGTCACCGATGGCCTCTCGGGCACCCGACCCGGCCGACTCCACGAGGCCAGCCTGGCCGCGCACTCGGCCGCTCGGTGAACGGTGGGTGGATCCTGTAACTCCACTAGCGCTCGGACCTCAGGGTCAGGAAGAGCAGCTAAAAATTTCTCTAGTGCCAGTCTGTCCCACGGCTCCACTGTAAGGTCCCGATACGCGATCCTGACTGATTGGTAAATGTCCTGTGCCAGCTCCTGCACTGTCTCACCCGGCTTTAATCTGCGGTGCTGGGGCTGGGCCCGCACCAGATCACAGTTTGCCGCGAACCCAAACCGACGGCTCAACGCCTCGCAAATGTGGGAGCTGGTTAACATCCCCTCCGCGATCACGTTTAACACATCTGCGGCTGGTCCCCGCAACGTTGCCACCAAATTCCCTGTACGTTCCCGCTCATTCCACCCGTTTAGTCGGGAAATGCACTCAAATTGCGTCAGAAAAGCTTCAACGCTCCCTGACCCATCAAAATTTACCAGGGGGATCACTTTTACGGTGGCCCGCTTCTCAGTTTCTCCCTTCTCCGAATCCAGCCCAGGGATCAAACACCCTTGTGGCTGCGTATCCAATTTCGGAGCCCACTGTGGCCAAAGATGTTTTGTGGTGAGGGTCTCATGGGTCAATTTTGCCTCCTGTTCCAAACGTTGAATGGACCGATTCACCTCTTCCCGCAGGATCTTCTGGGCCCGCACAACCTCCTCCAAGGCACCGTCGCGAGTTTGTAGCTGCTCCTCAACTAACCCGGACACTCTACTTTCAAAAGACAGCTCTACCAGGCTTTTATCCAAGACTTCATCTTGGCTCATAATTTTATCTTGTTCGTCCAAACGAGCCTCCAATCCTTTTATCTCCTCCGCCAAATTCATCCCTTGCTTCCTCAGCTCTCCCCACTCTTCAACTTGCAGCTGCATAAGAGCATCCACACAGGAACGATGACATTCCAGGCTTTCATCCAGTTTATCAACCCGAATGTTCGTTGCATCAATTTTATCTACCAATTTTTTTCGTATATTTTCCCCCTCCAATGTAATTTCTACCTTTGTTTCCTCCAATCTATCCTCGAATTTGCTTTGTATTTCTCCCAATTTAACATCCACACACTCCTGCATCTCAGTTTTCATTTTCTCCATCTTTTCCCCCAATTCATCCCTCATTAAATCAATCCGTGCACCCAACTGTTCCCCCATTACCCCCAATTGATCTGTCATTTCTGCCATTTGTGCCCCCTGTGCCGTCATTTTTGCCCCCTGTGCTGTAATTGCACTCATTAAACGTTCCAACATTGTCCAGATCGTCATCGTGCCGGTTTCCGGCGCTGCCGGCTCCGTTACGGGCGATGAAGCACGGTCCACGCTCGGAATGGGGGAGGTTCCAACCCTACCCCCGTCTCTCCCTTCTTCCCTCGACTCGCTGCCAGACACGTGGCCTTCCTCCTCAAACATCTGCACATCCGCCATGACGCAGAAGTCCCGTTTGCCGCCAATTAATTTAAATTTGAAAAATCCCGCCAAAATTTTCCCGCGCTCGCGCGCTTTTCTGTAATAATTTTTTATTCCAATTCGTGGCGAGATTTTAATCTTGGTATATTCTCCCGATACCAAATATAATTTAGAGGGGTTCGAACATCCAACACCCTGACACCAATGTGACGTCCACGGGACTTGAACAGTCCCGCCAACGTAGAATGAGCCGAAACGATGGAGGCGGTTTATTTATTTATAACCCAAAAATGGCGGTTCTAATCGCTCTACCGCAAACGGGACGAGGAAGGTGGCACGAGTCACTTTTCACTGAGTTGATGATGTTTATTTGTTTTTGTTATTACCAGAAATAACAAGACTCGGCACGAAGAGGGATCCGGGGCGATTCGACGGGATGGTGTGGGATCGGGCGTGGGGAAAAACACAGACAATTCCAATGAATATACAGATCTCAATCCCTCTAAGGCGCCAAACACACACACACACACACACACACACACACACACACACACACACACACACACACACACACACACACACACACACACACACACACACACACACACACACACACACACACACACACAACGTAGCTACTTCTGGTGGTCAGGCTGGACCGTGGTGTGGACGCAACTGTCCCTGGATCGGCGTCGGACGAGCCGGCCTTGCTCTCGTCGGGGGGGGGGGGCAGGAGAAACCGTGGTGCTGTCGACCTCCTGGTCTTGGCCCAAGTCTGCTCACAGCCGCCAGGGAACCAGTTCTGGCGCCAAGTTGCGAGCAGGAGAGGGAGGCAGGTCCGCCTGCCGTTCGACCCCGTACTCCGAGTCCGCAGAACCCCAGAGCCAACCAAGGTGAGGCACGAGGCTCAGCAAGGCTCCAAGACACGATCAAGAACACGATCGAATCAGCACAACAACAAGGATGCTCCCCGCGCAACAGCCTCCCCACCAAAAAAACACGATCTTTTTGGTTGTAATCTTCTTCCTCTTCCTTTTCGACCCTGAACAGAACCTTTTTATCCTCCTGTCCTCGTCACTTCCAATCGAGCCGTTTATTGGCCCACCGCCGTCGCCTTCTGCCAATCGTGATCACGGGGCGGAGCCATCCGCTGCACTGTCCTGTGACGTCACGGCCAGTCTCCAGAGAATACCAAAAGGGGTTTACGCAGACACACTTACCCTATCCCGTGTCCCTATCTAATTACGTGACAATTATCATTTCCCCCTTGAAGAAATGAACATTTACTCGACAACTTATCACCACTGAATTGCTACTTATTACATCGAGATCCTGGTAAACTCGAACAGCATGGCATACCTAATTAAACATCCTAATTACCCTTTGAATGCATACCCCCCCCCTCAAACGTAACAATATATATATATATATATATATATATATATTTATATTTGTGTGTGTATATGTATATATATATATATATATATATATATATATATATATATATATATATAATATGTATGTATACACACAACTTTGTCTTATTGCTGCATCCTGCAGAATGTCTTCAATATTACACCAGCTCATCTGAGGTAGGACCCTGCAGGGTGTCAGTTACACACCTGAGTAAACCTACTTTTTATGCCTTCATCCCAGCTTCCAAAAAAAGATGCCCACCTTTTATGTTAGTCCCTGGCCTTACTAATCACCCTTTTTAAATCATAGTTTTGATTATAAGGAGGTGAAAAAGGAAATCAAAGTTTGTGGCGTGTTCACGATTGAGGTGTAGTTTTGATCCTCATTCGGGACAAGCTCAATTCAATCTGCCGAGTGCCGTCCAGGTACGCTGCCAGCAGGGTGCACTGCATGTTTGAGCACGCACTTGATGTTGAGCCGATTGTCCCGTCTCCCTTTTGGTCGGGCATGTTAAAATTTCACGCGGAATTCCAAAGTGATTTGGCCATTGCACACAGGGATTCTGACCATTTAGTTTTTATTTGTGGTACTCTATGTAATTATCACTACTTGCAGGAGGTGGGAGTGCTTGAAGATGGATATGGCACCTGAATGGTGAGTCAAATAGGCTCCCATGCCCATTTCTCTCTGTTTCCAAGTACTAATTGTGGTTTGTATGTTACGTTTCTGATGCATAAGTGCAAGACTGATTATTTGTTTCAGAATAGTATTATTAAGAAGAAAATTCCAACTATATTGGTGATACATATAATCTTTTGAAACAGTCACCTTCACTCAAGGAACCAAATAAAGAGGGTTTCCAGAGTTGGAAGAACAAGGCTTTCGAAATGAAGAATCTGTTTAATTGTTCGCTTTCTTCCCTTTTGTGGTTTAACAATTAGTTAAGGTATGATCATCCTCAGTTAGCTGCACTATGGCAAGTCTAAGCAACATCCCCTGAGGAGGAAAGTCCTGCAACAGCAGCTTCATGTGGAATGGAATGCACTGGTTTGGTTGCCATTACTTTTCTGGTGGGGTCACAATTTGACCATGTAATCACCAGATTACAATACAGAATCCCAGCCAGTTGATACACAAGGTAGTAATGCATAGTTAACCACCATTTTATCATGGAAGAGTTTGTGCATAAATTACATTTAGGACAAGGAAATTTCATTGTACTTTTCCAGGAACGATAGACATTTTTGCTAGCGTGACTTGAACAGCTTGTCGTAACATTGAATAAAGCAGGCCCCAGTTAATTGGAGTAAAAGGTGATCAATGTATCTTTGGGGCAACAATTTTTTGCAGGAAAAAATAATCGTTTTGGTCATTTTGTTAAATTTTGTTCTCTTGTGGCCGCCATTCATACTGTTGCTTTGATGTCTGTAATTGTTTCCTCAGTGCAGACATTTTTCAGAGGTTCTGCATGTCTTTCGTTGGTCTGACAAATTGACTTGTTTGGGTTTGATTGTTGGACTAACTTTAAATTACACAACTTTCAAAATGATGTATGAATGCCAATGAGGCCTTTTGCGCATGGGTTGTATGTGCGTTTTCAGTGACTCAGTTGTGCTCGTCAGGCATTTTTGTTAGTGCGAAATGTGAACGGAAATCCACACAGTCTTTTAAACATAATTTTCAGCATTTGCATGAAAGAGTGGCAATTTCAAAATGGTTAACCCTAACTGTTCTGTTCCTGAATGCAAATTGGACTCATGGAAATATCGGGAATACGAGAAATATCTGTGGATGAGAGGTGTCGACGTCCTACCTTTTCCTGTTCATACAATTATTGCGTGGTGGCAGTGGCCATAGCACATGCACACGCACACGCACACGCACACGCACACACACACGCACACACACACACACACACACACACACTTTACCTTTTACCAATATATGCAAAAATAGAATACAATTTCTCTTGTAGCCCTGGAACCAAACAAAGAATATTTATTTATAACAGCCTTCACAGAACATCCAGCTCCCACTCCTACCCTCTGCCCCCTCCTCACATACATGACTAATAGTAAATATAATCATTTTAAATATGCCCCTTCCATTGACAAGCCCGACATATGACCTTCCCATTGGTGTTAAGCACCCAAACCAAATACGGTGTCTCCCCTCTGGGAAGTCTGTCTGAATGTTGGGAATGATGGCATCATCTTTCCTACAGCAGATGTCCATTAAATAAATCACCAAGTCTGCCCTTTTAATTCCGCAAGGTTCAAAGTCCACTCACTGGCAGCAATGGTCGAAGGTTTGGGTAGAACGCACCATCTACGAACCTTCGGGCCTTGCACTGGTCCATGCCTTTGTGAGTTTGCAGTACGGGAAGATGCAAGCTACCAGCTTTTGGGAGAGTTCAGAAAGTTCTCCAACTCTTTCGTTGTGTATAGGTATACCCCTTTCTCACAGGAACGTATAAAAAGTATGTTCAGCATATTTTAGGTTGAAATAAAGACCAGTCTTTTCACTTTCCTTCTTCACTGTCTGTAGCAGTTTCATCAAGTCCTCTTTACTTTCTATCAACAGAGTTGTAGTATCATGAGCATAACTCAGAGAAGAATGTTTAAAAATTCCATTCCACTGAAAGAAAAACAAAAAAATTAGTGCTTGAAGAAATTAGACCACCAAATACATTAGAAGTGCTGACACTAAAACAGAAACTGTCATACTTTGGACACATCATGAGTGCAGAAAACGAAAGTCTGGAGAAATCAAAAATGCTGGAAATGGGTGAAGGAAGATGAGGAAGAGGCCGACCTCTGGATTGTATGTGCTGGATGAATTTGGTAAAGGTTGCAATCAAATTGTCTCTATCAGAGCCTCGGGAAGCAGTGCAGGAAAGGGATGTTTGGAGAAATTTGATCATGAATGTCACTAGAAGTTAGCATGACTTGATGCACAAGACAACAGTATGGAGTTATACCATTACCAGACTGAGTCGAGGAGGTCGGTAATTCAAACCTCAGCCGAGTCATACAAAAGACTTTCATCATGGTACGTGCTGCTTCCTTGCTTGATGCTCAGCATTTAAAAAGGATAGCATGGACAGATAACCACAAGTTGGAAATACTTCAGTAACACAGGCTTTGATGGCCTCCTTGTGTGTTGAAGTTCCTTTTAAGATTATGTATACTTTATTATCACTGAGTTTTAGAAAGGTGATCTGATTAGTGACAGATATTTGTACTGTACTTACCTTTTCCCTCTTCGATTAGTCTATGATGAATGTATATTGATACTGTCCTCTTGCCCTCCGAGCAATGCATCGTCGAGCAAGCAACACAACTCACCTTACACAATTCCTGAAGAGCCTTCCTCGTTCAGTGTATTTTCAGAATTTTTGAACAAACTGCCACCAAGTTGGATTTCCTTGTAAGCTTTGAAGACTATGAAGTGAAATACGCTCTTTTTCAAGCATTACTACAATGGAAAAACCGATAGCATTGCGATACAAATCAAAAAAAATCATGAAGCCACATATTTCATGACACATGTCCTTTAATTCTATGTCGATTTTTAAAGATCGTAACACTTAAAATTTACTGAAACAACCAAATTGATGATAAAATGTGCCAGGAGTGGAAGAGTGGCATGTCCTGTACGTACACCATCCTCTACTGCTGACAACTGTGTATTATACATGAGATAATGAATAAAAAAGGGGCCAAAAGGAAACTCCCAAATAAAATAAATACATAAAGAGGAGGGTAAATAAGAAATAAAAATGTAAGGAGGAAAATATATCAGACCAGAGGCACTTTGTCACGATTAGCAAACATGAAAAGTCAGGATTTTTAGTGGAATTTTTTAAAACAATATTGGGACTTAAAGCTGGGCATTGTAACGTTGAAAATAAAAGCATGTTATTTAAGGCATACACATTGTGTTATAATACCCAAACTGAAGCTACATATATATATATATATATATATATATATATATATATATATATATATATATATATATATATATATATATATATATAGTTTTCTCTACTGTCGGTTAGATAAAAGTGTGCTCACTGTCATGGGAAGCAAAGTCACGCTGACGTTTCAGGCCTGAGCTTTTCATTGAAGCAAGACAGAGAACTCTTGCTCAGACGAAAATCACCTGCCCACAATGTCAGCTTTACTTCCTATGGCGATTCGTACATACTTGTGTACCTTCAGTTGATGAAACCTAGTGCAAGACCGACATGAGCAATGACAAAGTGTAGTATTCCTCCATAAAAGGTTTGGATAGTTTGCTTGAAATTCAAAACATGAAGACTACTCAGGTTGCTGTCATAAAACTGACAAATAGTATATGCCATGAGAGACGATCGCTGTGCGGTTTGATTCATCATAAAATTTCAGACTGGTTTAACTATCTTGATGACATCACTTTTCAATCGAGCCTCCGGAGAGAATACAAATGGAAAGAAATAAAGCGAAACCAGGACAGACAACGATAGAAACACAAGTATCTTTGGATGCAGCGAATCATTTGAGATAAAATACTGCGCACGAGGCATTTAAAATGGACAAAATCACGAACAACAGTTTATTGACACAATAAGGATTAAAAATTAATTGTTTTTAAAAGGATGCACAGTGTTGGACAAAGTGGAAGATAGAACGAAAACAAATTGCGTGACGTGGTGTCTCATTGAGCACGCAGTGAATGGCAATTCAGGTGAACTTATAAAAGCTGCTTGATCCATAATTTATATCATGTTGCGCAAGTAACTGATGAGACAAATGGAACCAGGTGGAAGGAACAGCCAAAAAAGGTAATCTGAAACCTGACCATAAATCACATGAAGGAGATTTTGGACGCAAGACAAGACATAAGCACAAACGATGAAGAAAGTGAATGTGCAAACTAATGAAAGTCAACAAATATGAACAGAGTAAATTTATTTGAGAAAAGTTTAGTATATTTCAGTGGGAGATCCTCTCAATAAGTCACGATCGATGAAGAGTCGTAAAGTGTTGTGCTTACTAGAATTAAAAGTTGCAAGTTTGCTTGATAATGGAAGTGCAGTTCATTTTGTATATCTCGATGATCAGGAAGTATATGATAAGGCTGCACACAAGAGGCTGTTCGTTAAGATTAGAGCTTGTGGAATATATCTGAACCTCGTGGATTCGATAGTAAAATTGATACTGATTCAGTAATAGAAAACAAGCAGTGGTAGTTGAAACTGTTGTTGTTTCAAAGCAGACGTGGGTCAACCAACGGAATTTTTGGGGCTATCCCCCCACCTTTCAGAAAAGGCTGAATTATCACCCCCCCCCACTTTCTTTTGAAATTGCCGCACTAGCCACTCCCCTCTCCTGCCGAAACACGTGCATTTACAGAGGTGGATACTTTGAAACCTAGTAGGTCTCCGTTTCACCTCCTGAAACTCCCCAATGTGTGGAGATAGCAACCAACAACAGCAACTCTCACGCTCTTTCTTTCTCTCTCTCTCTCTCTGGAAAAGTCAAAGATCCATGCAGTCAATTACTAGATTTGTGTGCATCATTTGAAGCAAAACTGTTGTTTAAAGGCAAATACAAACAAGATCAGTAAATGCACATCCGAGAAATTGTTGAGGACGTGTTCGATATTGAGGATGTTTTTTCTTAATAACTAAAGTGGCTGCCAGTCGGCCATCCTGGATCTGATGTCGAAAGAAAATGACGTGCATATGTATCCCATCATGTGTTGTCTTTGTGCCAAGTACGAATACAATTTGTCCACACATGTCCAAGATGTGGTTGCGGATGCGTGCACACACAGACACGCACACACGCGCGCACGGACACGAACATCGAGCCGAAATCTATTAGACCCCGTTTCGGACTAAGTCCAATGAGGGCAAATAAATATTATTCCTGAAACAAAACACACATACCTGAGAACATTTTCTACCAGCCACTTTCTTTCCTAATTCCACTTCCTCTTTAACATGCAGTTGAACATTCCAAATCCTAATACAGTTACAGATGTGCAAAATGAGCTGAGTGGGAAAGGGAGATTGCTTTTTGCTGTCTTTGCCACAAATTCTACACAGAAGATATAGTTAATCCCGTCTGTTAGTTTTTGAACACCACACATATTGCTTATGAGAGTCACGTTATTTGGTTTCACGAGAACATGTTAATCTTCATTCACAGATTTGAAGTCCTCTTCCACCTTTTTGCACCGCTCAGACATATCTTCTGTGTGTGAGATACGATGTGACCAAACTGTATGACAGGTAATCTTCAGGAAATTTCAACTGCCCTGACATTTTTGTTCAGCAGAAATCTCATTACACAATGCTATCCCACAGGCTGTGACACTGCCATTTTGGATAATACACAGAATGCTTGACAGAGCTGTGATGTCACTTAACACCGGAGTTGCCAAAATCGTGCCACCACCAATTCATAAACTTTCAGCACCCTGTCATTCTCTTACAATTATCTGAACATAAAAGTTCAGGTTAATCTTTAACCACTGTAATGTGTATATATATATATATATACACCTGGGGATAATTAATTAAGTGAGAGCTGATTGGTTCCAATGGGTGGGAGATGCTTTGAGATATACAGTGTATGTGTGCATATATATATATATATATATATATATATATATATATATATATATATATATATATATATATATATATATATATATATATCTTTTGATGGTGTTGGAAAGACATACTCATCCGACAGCAAACCCCACACAAATGAACATAAAGTCCAACACCAAAACATTACCTCCAATCCATAGGCCTCAGCCCGGCGACTCTGTCAAACAGTCAAAGATTACATGGTCAATATCAGTTAAACATCAAATGGAGCCACCCCTTGGGATTTCAGGCTTATTTGCCCTCATCAGGATGGCATACCGATGAAGGACTTTGTGTCCATTGGAGATCAAGGTAGTGCTCATCACGCTCCACATATTTTGATTTACCTGCCGATCGCATCACATGCCTTCTGGTTGAATGGTTTGCATGAGCAGGAACAATCGGCTGTGTGGCAGACAGACCGTTGTTCGTTGCGGATTATGCGATTTTACTGTGTGAGACATAATCCATGGTGATGCTCACCATAACAGCCAAGAGGTGCGATGGATGTTGAAACGACTAATGTGGTCATCTTTGGTTAGATATTTATCGGTATGCTGTCTTGATGAGGGAAGATAAGCTTGAAATCCGGATCGGCGGCTCTATTTGATGTTTAACTGATGTTGACCATGTAATATTTATTTATTTGACAGAGTCACAGGGCTGAAGCCTCCGGATTTGAGGTGACGCTTTGGTGTTGGATATTATGTCCATTGTAGTTTTGGGGAGTGCTCGTAATGCTCCACATATTTTGATATACCTGCCAATCGCACCACGTGCCTTCTGGTTGAATGGTTTTCATGAGCAGGAACAATCATCTGGGTGGCAGATGGTCAGTTGTTCTTTGCGGATTATGCGGTTTTACCGTGTGAGACATAATCCACAGCGATGCTCACCGTACCAGCCAGGAGATGCGATTGCTGTAAAATTAAATATACATAAACATATACACAAATACACATATGTACTCATACACATACACATACACAGACATATACATATATACACATACACAGAAATATACACATATATATGTACACACACACACACACACACACACACACACACACACACACACACACACACACACACACACACACACACACACACACACACACACTGTATCAGTTTAGCTGTTTAGCCCTATCACTCAATGGTGAAAAATCGCTGAAAAAAATATCGGAGCTGGATCCAGATTCGGATCTTCACAAAATTCGAAACACTTCTTCCTTGTTATATTCCCAAACTGTCCACAAAGTTTCGTCCCAATCCATCCACAACCTTTTGAGATATCCTGCTATATGTATCTTTCAATGATGAAAAATGACTTTGAAAAGTCTCGGATCCAGATGCGGATCCGGATCTTCACCAAAATCGAATAATTTCGTCCATGTCACATACCCAATGTCTCCACCAAATTCACTCCGAATCTGTCTTCAACTTTTTGAGATATCCTTTTCATAAACAGACAAATGAAAAATCACTCATAGAGTGACACTTGGCAAAACAGAACAAAGTCGAACGGCACTCGGGAGAGTCCATATCTCTGCCAGGGTGAACAGTTTACGTTTTGTATCTCACTGATGGGTTGGATCTGAACCAAAATCTAATCTGCTTGTTCTTGTCATCTAACCAACTCATCCACAACTTTCTTACATATAATATCATTATATATATATATATATATATATATATATATATACATATATATATATATATATATATATATATATATATATATATATATATATATATATATATATATATATATATATATATATATATATATAATATATGATATGTCGTTTTTTTTGTCCTATCTCTCAATTTTAGGAATGAGGCCTATGCTGACCGTTTGACCTTGAAAATAATTGGTGGTTGAATTAATTAACCTGATATGCAAATCTTGTTCAAATTTCAAGTCAATTGAATGAAAATTGTCAATTTTAGAAATATCGGCCTATGTTGACCTTTTGGCCGATGTTGACCTCAAAAATAGTTGGTGGTTGAATTCAGTGAGGTGATTTGCAAATCTTCAAATTTAAAGTCAATCGGATGGAAATTGACAATTTTAGAAATGCGGCTCATGGTGACCTTTTGGCCTATGTTGACCTTTTGGCTTATGTTAACCTCAAAAATCATGGACGGTTGCATTCATTGACATGATATTTAAATGCTCTCCAAATTTGAAATCAATCAAATGAAAATTGGGAATTTTAGAAATTTGGCCCATGTTGACCTTTTGTCTATTTTGACGTCAAAAATAATAGGTGGTTGAATTCAGTGACCTGATATGTAAATCCTGTTCAAATTTCAAGTCAATGGAATGAAAATTGACAGTTTTAGAAATTTGGCTTATGTTGACCTTTTGGCCTATGTTAACCTCAAAAATAATAGTTAGTTGAATTCCGTGACCTGACATGCAAATGCTCTTCAAATTTCAAGCAAATCCGATGAAATTTGAGGATTTTAGAATTGTGGCATATTTTAACCTTTTGGCCTCTTTTGACTTCAAACATAGTTGGTGGTTGAATTCAGTGATATGTTCTACAAAACCTTCTTCAAATTTAATGTCAATCAGCTGAAAATTGAAGATTTTAGAAATTTGAAAAAGTTGTTGACCTTTGGCTTATGATTACCTTTTGACCTTTTGACCTCAACATTAAATAGGATTCTGTTGGACCACCAACTCCACCATTTGGTGGTCTCGTGAAAATCGGTTTGAAATTGTGACCTGTTGGCGATTAAAGGTGAGCGGACAAACAAACAAACGGAAGTGATCAACATACAGTACTCGTCAAAAAATAATATTTTTTTTTCCAAGTAACGAACAGACAGGGGTGAAAACATAACCTCCATCCACCTTTGGTGCCCGAAGTAAAAAAAAAAATATATATATATATATATTTATGTTTTAACCATTTGCAATGGTTGCTCAGAGACAGTGTAGCATGTATGAAACCGTTTTAAACAACAGTTTAATCCCGAGGTGAGTGGGGCAGTGATGCTTGTTAGCGGATATATATTTAAGGTTTGATGTGCATCATATAATGGAATGTGTGATGGGTGTTTTAACTATGTGATAATACTGTTGCGGTTCTCGGAACCACATGCACACAACAGATAGGTGTCCCAAGACAGTTATTCCATTATTATACGTGTAGATAGTCCCCTTCCTTTTGTTTAGCAGGACAACAAGGGAGTGCGCTGCGATGATCTAATTTATTCCAATAGCTAGAGTTTCTTAAATCATTTTCTTCTTCATTTCGTTCCTACTCTTCTTCTTTTCTGATTATTCCTGAGGTAAATCAGCCACGTGCGCCTTCGCTGTAAGGTGGGGCCTCGTGGAGATCAGCGCGTGCGGCGCCGCGGTGAGGGATCTGCTGCTCGTTCTCGGTGAGAGATCCTCGTTCCCGGGCGAGCTCTAAACCCGGCATGTGCGGCGAGTCAAATGTGCTTGGCAGTGCGGAGTTGTTGACTCGAGCGCTGCACTAATGGTGTTTTCACGGCACAGAAAGCACGGCCAGCACGACGCCCACGCTGCAGGAAACGCGTAAGGAGGCCAATAAAGACGACTCCACGCCATGTTTGGCGGGATACGAGTGTGCGAGTAGAAGCGGCTTGTTCCTTTTCAACTTCAATATCCGACACATATTGGTGTTCACCCCACACACACGCTAGCTGAGTCGTGTGAACGAGAGCGCGGGCCACGTGGGTAATGGCGGAACTGCACGCACAGTATGGAATGTGCTCAAAAGCAGACACGTACGCCGCTCGTGAAATGTGCATGGATTTATCCATGGCGATGTACCTCCGGTCCTCGCTGGCAACAGTGGATTCTCCATGGATGGTGAATGTCTTCTCTTCTCTACGGCCAGCGTAGTTGCGATCGAGTCGATGAATGTACAGTGTGGGCCACGTTGGCGCGCGCGAACGAGTGCGTTGATCGATGCTGGTCGAACGCTCGAGCGGGCATGCGGGACCCTCGACTGGTCGCTCGGGCATGGCCCGGAGGTTTTTGCAGGATGATTTGTGTGCCAATTTCGGTGTGGGCGATTCATGTCATGTCATGTCATGGGGTTAGAGCGAAATATGTTCGCTATCTGGGATGGCCTTGCCGGAAACGAAGTGAGGCGGTTTCTGGCCCAAGCTGGCGGGACACGTGAGGGGTCGGGGCCAATCGGAGCGCCCGATTCAGGTGATGACGTTACGATTCGGGGTGGTCCCTCCCTCTGAGCTGCAAATCCTATAAAGGTCAGAGAAGTCCCTCCGTCTCTCTCTTGCTTTTTGAGCTTCTCCACCTCTCTCTCGCCTCACCTCGACACCGCCACGACCCGCCTCCTGCTGCCCGGACTCTGCCTCCTCGTCTCCGCTTCCTCGTCTCCGCTTCCTCGTCTCCGCCCACATGATGTCGACCCCACCCGCCTACCTGGTCCCGTCTACTACTCCGTCCTCGCACTCTGGACTCTGCCCCTTCTCAACTCAAGCTCCTCCTTTATGTTGCCCAATTCCTGGTTCTAAACTTTCTCTTCATCGCGTTGTGTGTGTGTGTGTGTGTGTGTGTGTGTGTGTGTGTGTGTGTGTGTGTGTGTGTGTGTGTGTGTGTGTGTGAGAGAGATAATTGTTAGGAATAGTTGTGTGTGAAAAAACGAGACGTGTGTGAAAATTGACATTTCTTTTGGTGAGGCTTCTCCCATTGATTTGTCATTATCTTATGGTGGAAAATCCACTGTCCTGTTTCCTTGATATTTATACTTTTCTTATGTATTTATTTGATTCTTGTGTATTATGCAACTGAGGTTGTGCATATACTGATATCGGTAATCTACCGATGTGGATCAGTTACTGAGGTTGTGGTTCTGCTGTTTGGAGGGGTTCTGGGCTGAAAGAATCAAAATCAAAATAAAGACCAATTACTGCATTGCAGTCCCAACAAGAAAGCCAGACAAAACAAGTCACACACACACACACACACACACACACACACACACACACACACACACACACACACACACACACACACACACACACACACACACACACACACACACACACACACACACACCAGCCACACACATATATGTGTTTATATATTGGGTCGCCGAAACAGGTGACCCTTATTGTCAGTAATTCTGTCTGTTTGTTTGGATGTTTGTTCGTTTGTCATCAGCATAATTGGTAGTAAACGTGGGCCAATTTTGACCAAACTCGGGTGGTTGGTACATCTTATGACCAAGTGCTTTGGAAATTGTGATGGTTGCTAGGGACGATTTGGTTCCCTAGCAACAGCCGAAAAACCTTCATAATCGGTACCGTTCACGCAAAATTAATTCCGAAATCCATTATCCCACGTAAGCTTATGAAATTTGGTATGCATCATCTACAGGTGATGCTCCACCAAATATATTCCGGTTTTGTGATATATGGAATAGTTTAGCTGCAGCGCCCCCGACAAATCGGGTATGCCCGAAAATTGGCGAAAATTGAAGGGCCCCTAGTAACCAGGTGAGAGCATCGATACGAATGAAACTTTGCAGGTTCATAGCACACAATGAGTACTACAACTTTGCCTCAGGACATATTGACCGATATTGCTTAGGTCAGGGGTCAAAGGGCAAAAATCGATAATATGTGAGAGCTGGAGGTGCCTTCGCGCCAAATGCTACTCCTCCGAGGTTATGGTCGGATGGTCATGAAAATTCACACTAATCATCTGGAATGCATTGTACACAAACGATCAAGCCGGATTTTCGATGTACATCTTTTTCACCCACAGCACCCCCTTGAACTCTGGGGATTTCCGATATCAAACCGCATTTTCGGTACTTTTCATTCAAACTGATAACTACCGGATAACCGAGTAGTTATCAGTCGATGGAACTCGATGAGATTTGGGATGCATAATCTTAAGGTGATTCTCTATCTGCTATATAACATCCATTTTGCTCTATATCTTATAGTTTCCAAATGGTAACCCTCTCAACTTGGGTGTCCGGGGCCATTGAGCATTTCCGCTGAAAATTCAAAGTACACTAGCTCCAAGATGGTTGAACCGAATCGAATGAATCTTTACATGCTTATAGACTGTAATGAGTACTACAACCTTGCTCATTTGCATAATGACCTATCTCGAGTAGGTCAGGGGTCAAAGGTCAATATGTGCATTTTTCGGGCGAAATTGCCATTCAAGGCACCCTTCCTCCGACACGGATTAACCGATACGAATGAAAGTTCACAGGTACTTAGTACTCAATGAGTACTACAACTTTGCTTCAGGACATATTGACCTCTCTTGGTGAGATAAGGGGTCAAAGGTCAATGAGTGCATTGCTTGGGCAAAATGACCATTCAAATACCCCTTGCTCATACACGGGTTAACCGATACGAATGCAATTTCGTAAGTACTTAGTACTAGATTAACTCAGATCAGGGGTCAAAGGTCATCGGATGCTCGGCGACCCATGGCCGCCTACCGGCATATATATATATATATATATATATATATATATATATATATATATATATATATACATATATATATATATATATACATATACACACACACTGATGAGCCAAAACATGATGACCACTGACAGGCTGGTGAAGTGAATAACATTGATTATCTTGTTACAATGGCACCTGTCAAGGGATGGGATATATTAGGCAGCAAGTGAACAGTCAGTTCTTGAAGTTGATGTGTTGGATGCGGGAGAAATGAGCAGGAGTAAAGACCTGAGCGACTTTGACAAGGGCCAAATTGTTATGGCCAGACGACTGGGTCTGAGCATCTCTGAAACGGCAAGGCTTGTGGGGTGCTCCCGG
>NC_140968.1:40667295-40669795 GCF_056783735.1 Eptatretus burgeri
ACTTATAAACAATTTACTGATTTCCCAACTGCCCGGATTTCTTAATGTTGCAACTCAATGTTTATATTCCTGTATAGTTTATTACTCCTAACAACAACAAAAAAGATTAAAATGAGGGGGGAGTGGAGAGCCCCTGTACCCTTCACCCCACCCGATGAACTCCCGTTCTTACCCAATTTGCCGATGGCTATGGTGGAAAGGGTTAATATAGCAAAATAAAGGTTAACTATAAAAAATGGTAAGTATAAATAACAGCCCCCACGTGAGTTTCATCGAGTCAACCCAATATTTCATGACGCCACACATACTCCGTTAACATCGGACCACACATCGTCAAATCCTGACCTTTATAATAAATAAATAAAACTTTCAAACGGATGTTTTTACAACTCGAGGTTTGCCTTAAAATGAGACGAGTATAAAAAGTGGAGATTATTCAAGGAGCTTTTACACACATGGATATGCACAACAATTACCTGCATTACTTATAATTTTATGATTAGTTCATTCTCTTCTTATGTCCTTTATCAACAGTAAAACAAAGATGTTGATAACTCAGGAGTGGAGGAGAAAATGACTCTGTCTCATTTTGGTCCATTCACCGACAGAAGTGGGATCATATTTCAATTTGCCATGATACATGCAGTCGGGAGGGGGGGGGGTGTAGGGGGATAGGAAGGCGTGAGGGGGGAGGGGGGAGGAGGAATTCAGACCTCACATTGTGCTCACCAGCACCTTGACAAGTTAGGACTCACAATCTCGATATTGCAGTCATGCGATGCACTTCTATCCCACCACCACCCCTTCCTTCTATCCCACCACCACCCTTCCTCCTATCCCTCCACCACCCCTTCCTTCTATCCCTCCACCTCCCCTTCCTTCTATCCTTCCACCACCCCTTCCTACTGTCCCTCCATCACCCCTTCCTTCTATCCCACCACCACCCCTTCCTTCTTTCCCTCCACCACCCCTTCCTACTGTCCCTCCATCACCCCTTCCTTCTATCCCACCACCATCCCTTCCTACTATCCCTCCACCACCCCTTCCTTCTATCCCACCACCACCCATTCCAACTATCCCTCCATCACCCCTTCCTAATATCCCTCCATCACCCCTTCCTACTAACCCTCCACCATACTTAACATGACACTGATGATTCCAGCTGAATCCCAGATTAAGATCGCTGGTCGAAACATCAGATGTGGGCAGCCATGTCCGCTGGATTCGTTTCTGGACAGCTGTACTAGTTGGTGTTACATCGGTACCCTCATTATCGAATCCTGATCTTCCCAACTCGATCCAGTTTTATTTCTCCTCGAATAACTCGCATAAAAATGTCCATCATTCACCTACGGGTCTTGCAGGTCTTCCAGGGTTATGACCTCATAAAAACGAAAAGTATGCACAGGAAGGGGAGAGACAGGAAAACCAGGAGAGGGAACAGCTCCTGATGATGATTTACTCTCAAACCGAAAATGTTGATCCTGTTTATAAGATAAATCCCCTTTTCATCAAGCCTCACTACCTGTGATTGAATTAAACATTTACAGATGCTTGCACTGCACATGCTGCTTTATCAATTCCTTTCTTCTTATTATTTTATTGACATCCATCCCAGCTAAAGAAATTCATGTGATTTGCCTGTAGGTTATTGGAAAAACAAAATCCTTCAACTTTCCTGAAACAATGCCCTGTGTTTATTGTTATTTGCTTTTGGGTGTCATGGGGTACCCGACACTCTTTTAAGATGAGCTGTAATATGGACTCCATCAATTTGGGATATTTATATAGGACGGTGCAAACGTAGCTGACGATCACCTCTGAGCTGTCTTGCCTGGGTTCGAATCCCGGCCCAGCTATAAACTGTCGTCCCGGTGTAAAGACTTCAAGCTACCCCCCTTTCAAGTTACCTCCTGGTAATCTGAAATCGATTTCAAGTTACCCCCGGGGGTAGCCTGAACCCGATTTCATATTTCCCCTGCACTTTGACATTACCCCCGTCCCTGATTTAGCTGAAATGATAAATTCTTATGTCCACAACTCATGATACATTTATTGAATAGAACATGCAAAACATACAAGATTGAAAGCTCCTCTCAAAGTCTGGAAACATAAAAAATGTAACAAAAATGTTAATTGTATTGGTGGTGGTGGTCGTATGGCAGCTTAGCTGCCGGGGTAGTTCTCATTTCTTGGAAGCGTGGCTGTGCTGCTGATGCTGTGCCTCTCTACCTGGACACTGGCACTTATTTCGCCGACCTCGGAAGGATGACAGCCTGAGTCAACCCCCCTGGTGTATTAATTCAGCGGCCGACGGGGCTTGAACTCAGGACCCTAGGATCCCCAGCCGCCACCCTAATCACTGAGCCAACACCAGGGGGGTTGACTCAGCCTGCCATCCATCCATTGGGACCATACTCTGTGCAGAGCGTTGGTGCTGCCTAAGCAGTCTCCTTGACTATTGGACACAATCTTGGACGGGTCGCCACTTGGACACAGG
>NC_140968.1:40677295-40757067 GCF_056783735.1 Eptatretus burgeri
TCTCACACCCCCCCCCCCAAAACCCACACATGGCAATTAATTCGCGACTCCTTGCTATCCGAACGCTTATCCCTCTTTCCGTTGTCTGTACATTGTTTACACCCTCCATTCCCTTTCCAATGTCTGCACACTGTTTACACCCCCCATTCCCTTTCCAATGTCTGTGCACTGTTTACACCCCCCATTCCCTTTCCAATGTCTGTGCACTGTTTACACCCCCCATACTCTTTCCAATGTCTGTGCACTGTTTACACCCCCCATTCCCTTTCCAATGTCTGTACACTGTTTACACCCCATTCCCTTTCCAATGTCTGTACACTGTTTACACCCCCCATTCCCTTTCCAATGTCTGTACACTGTTTACACCCCCCATTCCCTTTCCAATGTCTGTGCACTGTTTACACCCCCCATACTCTTTCCAATGTCTGTACACTGTTTAAAACCCTCCATCCCCTTTCCAATGACTGCACATTGTTTACACCCCCATTCCCTTTCCAATGTCTGTACATTGTTTATACCCCCATCCTCTTTCCAATGTCTGTACATTGTTTACACCCTCCATCCACTTTCCAATGTCTGTACACTGTTTACACCCCCATTCCCTTTCCAATGTCTGTACACTGTTTACACCCCCATTCCCTTTCCAATGTCTGCACACTGTTTACACCCCCCATCCCCTTTCCAATGTCTGTACACTGTTTACACCCCCCCATCCTCTTTCCAATGTCTGTACACTGTTTAAAACCCTCCATCCCCTTTCCAATGACTGCACATTGTTTACACCCCCCATTCCCTTTCCAATGTCTGTACATTGTTTATACCCCCCATCCTCTTTCCAATGTCTGTACATTGTTTACACCCTCCATCCACTTTCCAATGTCTGTGCACTGTTTACTCCCCCCATACTCTTTCCAATGTCTGTACACTGTTTACACCCCCCATTCCCTTTCCAATGTCTTCACATTGTTTACACCCCCCATTCCCTTTCCAATGTCTGTACACTGTTTACACCCCCCATTCCCTTTCCAATGTCTGCACACTGTTTACACCCTCCATCCCCTTTCCAATGTCTGTACACTGTTTACACCCCCCATTCCCTTTCCAATGTCTGCACACTGTTTACACCCCCATTCCCTTTCCAATGTCTGTACATTGTTTACACCCTCCATCCCCTTTCCAATGTCTGTACACTGTTTACACCCCCCATTCCCTTTCCAATGTCTGCACACTGTTTACACCCCCCATTCCCTTTCCAATGTCTGTGCACTGTTTACACCCCCCATACTCTTTCCAATGTCTGTACACTGTTTACACCACCCATTCCCTTTCCAATGTCTGTACACTGTTTACACCCCCCATTCCCTTTCCAATGTCTGTACACTGTTTACACCCCCCATTCCCTTTCCAATGTCTGTGCACTGTTTACACCCCCCATACTCTTTCCAATGTCTGTACACTGTTTACACCCCCATTCCCTTTCCAATGTCTGTACACTGTTTACACCCCCCATTCCCTTTCCAATGTCTGCACACTGTTTACACCGGCCATTCCCTGTCCAATGTCTGTACACTGTTTACACCCCCCCATCCTCTTTCCAATGTCTGTACACTGTTTAAAACCCTACATCCCCTTTCCAATGACTGCACATTGTTTACACCCCCATTCCCTTTCCAATGTCTGTACATTGTTTACACCCCCATCCTCTTTCCAATGTCTGTACATTGTTTACACCCCCATTCCCTTTCCAATGTCTGTACATTGTTTACACCCCCATTCCCTTTCCAATGTCTGCACACTGTTTACACCCCCATTCCCTTTCTAATGTCTGCACACTGTTTACACCCCCATCCCCTTTCCAATGTCTGTGCACGGTTTACACCCCCATCCCCTTTCCAATGTCTGTGCACTGTTTACACCCCCCATACTCTTTCCAATGTCTGTACACTGTTTACACCCCCCATCCTCTTTGCAATGTCTGTACACTGTTTACACCCCCCATCCTCTTTCCAATGTCTGTACACTGATTACACCCCCCATTCCCTTTCCAATGTCTGTTCACTGTTTACACCCCCTCTCCCCTTTCCAATGTCTGTGCATTGTTTACACCCCCCATACTCTTTCCAATATCTGTACACTGTTTCCATCCCCCATTCCCTTTCCAATGTCTGTACACTGTTTACACCCCCCATCCCCTTTCCAATGTCTGTACATTGTTTACACCCTCCATCCCCTTTCCAATGTCTGCACACTGTTTACACCCCCATCCCCTTTCCAATGTCTGTGCATTGTTTACACCCTCCATTCCCTTTCCAATGTCTGTGCACGGTTTACACCCCCATCCCCTTTCCAATGTCTGTGCATTGTTTACACCCTCCATTCCCTTTCCAATGTCTGTGCACGGTTTACACCCCCCATCCCCTTTCCAATGTCTGTACACTGTTTACACCCCCATCCCCTTTCCAATGTCTGTACACTGTTGACACCCCCATCCCCTTTCCAATGTCTTTGCACTGTTTACACCCCCCATACTCTTTCCAATGTCTGTGCACTGTTTACACCCCCATACTCTTTCCAATGTCTGTACAATGTTTACACCCCCCATCCACTTTCCAATGTCTGTACACTGATTGCACCCCCCCATCCTCTTTCCAATGTCTGTGCACTGTTTACACCCTCCATTCCCTTTCCAATGTCTGTGCACTGTTTACACCCCCATTCCCTTTCCAATGTCTGTGCACTGTTTACACCCCCCATACTCTTTCCAATGTCTGTACACTGATTACACCCCCCCATCCTCTTTCCAATGTCTGTGCACTGTTTACACCCTGCATCCCCTTTCCAATGTCTTTACACTGTTTACACCCTCATCCCCTTTCCAATGTCTGTGCACTGTTTACACCCTCCATTCCCTTTCCAATGTCTGTGCACTGTTTACACCCCCCATACTCTTTCCAATGTCTGTACACTGTTTACACCCCCCATCCTCTTTCCAATGTCTGTGCACTGTTTACACCCTCCATTCCCTTTCCAATGTCTGTGCACTGTTTACACCCCTATTCCCTTTCCAATGTCTGTGCACTGTTTATACCCCCATGCTCTTTCCAATGTCTGCACACCGATTACTCCCCCCATCCCCTTTCCAATGTCTGTGCACTGTTTACACCCCCATCCCCTTTTCCAATGTCTGTGCACTGTTTACACCCCCATCCTCTTTCCAATGTCTGTGCACTGTTTACACCCTCATACTCTTTCCAATGTCTGTCCACTGATTACACCCCCCCATCCCCTTTCCAATGTCTGTGCACTGTTTACACCCCCCTTTTCCAATGTATGTGCACTGTTTACACCCCCACTTTTCCAATGTATGTGCACTGTTTACACCCCCCTTTTCCAATGTCTGTGCACTGTTTACCCCCCCTTTCCAATGTCTGTGCACTGTTTACACCCCCACCCCTTTTCCAATCCCCATGCAGTTTACCACCCTTTTCCAATTTCCATACAGTTTACTCCGCTTTTCCAATTTCCGTACAATTTACTCCCCTTTTCCGATTTCGTACAGTTTACCATCCTTTTCCAATTCTCGCACAGTTTACCCCCGCTTTTCCAAGTTCCGCACAGTTTACCCCCCCCTTTCCAAGTTCCGTACAGTTTACTCCCCTTTTCCAAGTTCCGTGCAGTTTACTCCCCTTTTCCAAGTTCCGTGCAGTTTACTCCCCTTTTCCAAGTTCCGTGCAGTTTACTACCCTTTTCCAAGTTCCGTACAGTTTACCCCCCCTGCCCCATTCCAATTTCCGTGCAGTTTACTCCTCTTTTCCAAGTTCCGTACAGTTTACTCCCCTTTTCCAAGTTCCGTACAGTTTACCCCCCCATTCCAATTTCCGTAGAGTTTATCCCCCTCTTTCCAATTTCCGTGCAGTTTACCCCCTTTTCCAATATCTGTGCACTGTTTCCCCCCCTTTCCAATGTCGATGCACTGTTTACCTCCCCCCACCCTTTCCAATGTCTGTGCACTGTTCCCCCCCCTCCTCACCCTTTCCAGTGTCTGTGTACTGTTTCTCCCCCCCACCCTTTCCAGTGTCTGTGCACTGTTTCTCCCCCACCCTTTCCAGTGTCTGTGCACTGTTTCTCCCCCCACCCTTTCCAGTGTCTGTGCACTGTTTCTCCCCCACCCTTTCCAGTGTCTGTGCACTGTTTCTCCCCCCACCCTTTCCAGTGTCTGTGCACTGTTTCCCCCCCACCCTTTCCAGTGTCTGTGCACTGTTTCCCCCCCACCCTTTCCAGTGTCTGTGCACTGTTTCCCCCCACCCTTTCCAGTGTCTGTGCACTGTTTCCCCCCACCCTTTCCAGTGTCTGTGCACTGTTTCCCCCCCACCCTTTCCAGTGTCTGTGCACTGTTTCCCCCCACCCTTTCCAGTGTCTGTGCACTGTTTCCCCCCACCCTTTCCAGTGTCTGTGCACTGTTTCCCCCCACCCTTTCCAGTGTCTGTGCACTGTTTCCCCCCACCCTTTCCAGTGTCTGTGCACTGTTTCCCCCCACCCTTTCCAGTGTCTGTGCACTGTTTCCCCCCCACCCTTTCCAGTGTCTGTGCACTGTTTCCCCCCACCCTTTCCAGTGTCTGTGCACTGTTTCCCCCCCACCCTTTCCAGTGTCTGTGCACTGTTTCCCCCCACCCTTTCCAGTGTCTGTGCACTGTTTCCCCCCCACCCTTTCCAGTGTCTGTGCACTGTTTCCCCCCACCCTTTCCAGTGTCTGTGCACTGTTTTCCCCCCACCCTTTCCAGTGTCTGTGCACTGTTTTCCCCCCACCCTTTCCAGTGTCTGTGCACTGTTCCCCCCACCCTTTCCAGTGTCTGTGCAGTTTCCCCCCCACCCTTTCCAGTGTCTGTGCACTGTTTACCCCCCACCCTTTCCAATGTCTGTGCACTGTTTACCCCCCCACCCTTTCCAATGTCTGTGCACTGTTTAACTCCCTCCCCCTCCTCTCCAATGTCCCTACCTTCCTTGCTTTCTTATTCCACCTTGCAATTTCCATAACCTCCTTGCCTTCTCCCCCTCCAATGTTCCTGTGCTCCCTAAATCCCCTTACAACGACCGTCAACATCCCACCCCTCCCTCTCTCCCCCATGTCTCTGTACACGTACCCTCCCCTAAATCCTACAATTCTTCGCACTGCGTACACTACCCCCCCCTTCCTCCCCAGAAGCTGTAATGAAAGCGTTCTGTAGTTTATGAAGAGGTATCGCAGTAAATGGACTGAAACAGGATACCTTTTCACGAGGATGATGGGGGCACAGACCATCTCGAGAGAGTGTTTGTTCGTTCTCTCATTCCTTCAGCTCTGCTTTCTTCATCGTTTCCCATCGGAACATTAACCTTCCTCTTTGTCTGATTGTACAGATTCTTGTCTGCACACGATTCCATTGGAGATGATCAGATCAGTACCCGGTGTTGTACCTGGAGTGCACCATGTTGTACCCGGTGTTGTACCTGGAGTGCACCATGTTGTACCCGGTGTTGTACCTGGAGTGTACCCGGTGTTGTACCCAGGACGTATGCATGTCCTGGTGTTTTTGTCCCCATGGTTACACTGGAGGATGTTCTGAACCCACGAGTCTCCGTTTATCTCGGAGTCCAGATGGACCCCGTGGTTCGAGACCGGACACTGGATATTCCGGTTGTTTTGTTATAGATCTGTAGTTGCTGTTATAACAGATTTTCACCGCTTGGTTCCAATATTATTATAATGATTCTGATTATTATGATTCTGATTATTATTAATTATTTATTGATGTAACTGTTTTTGGAACCTTTTCATTCTCCCCTTCCAGTGCTTGCGGGGTAATCACGTCTCCAGTGGATCGATCGATGGTAATGTTTTTGATCTCGTGTATAATGGGGAGGGAAAGGGACTCTGAGTGAGTGAGTGAGTGGAAAAAGGTTGAGCGAGTGGTGGGGGTTTGGGGGGAGTAAGAGTAAGAGTGAGAAACATTGGAGGTGGGGGGAGTCAGGGTGAGAAATATTGGAAGTTGGCGGGGGGTAAGAGTGAGAAACATTGGAAGTGGGGGGAGTAAGTGAGAAACATTGGAGGTGGGGGAGTAAGGGTGAGAAACATTGGAGGTGGGGGAGTCAGGGTGAGAAACATTGGAGGTGGGGGAGTCAGGGTGAGAAATATTGGAAGTTGGCGGGGGGTAAGAGTGAGAAACATTGGAAGTGGGGGGAGTAAGTGAGAAACATTGGAGGTGGGGGAGTAAGGGTGAGAAACATTGGAGGTGGGGGGAGTCAGGGTGAGAAACATTGGAGGTGGGGGGAGTCAGGGTGAGAAATATTGGAAGTTGGCGGGGGGTAAGAGTGAGAAACATTGGAAGTGGGGGGAGTAAGGGTGAGAAACATTGGAGGTGGGGCGGGAGTAAGGGGGAGAAACATTGGAGGTGGGGCGGGAGTAAGGGGGAGAAACATTGGAGGTGGGGCGGGGAGTAAGGGGAGAAACATTGGAGGTGGGGCGGGGAGTAAGGGGAGAAACATTGGAGGTGGGGGAGTAAGGGGGAGAAACATTGGTGGTGGGGCGGGGAGTAAGGGGGAGAAACATTGGAGGTGGGGGAGTAAGGGTGAGAAACATTGGAGGTGGGGGGAGTCAGGGTGAGAAACATTGGAGGTGGGGAGTCAGGGTGAGAAACATTGGAGGTGGGGGAGTCAGGGTGAGAAATATTGGAAGTTGGTGGGGGGGTAAGAGTGAGAAACATTGGAGGTGGGGGGAGTAAGGGTGAGAAACATTGGAGGTGGGGGGGGTGGTTGGTGTGGGCGTTTGAGGGGAGGGTGGTTGGTGTGGGAGTTTGTTGTGAGGGGAGGTGGTTGTTGGTGTGGGAGTTTGTTGTGAGGGGAGGTGGTTGTTGGTGTGGGAGTTTGTTGTGAGGAGGGGGTGGTTGGTGCGGAAGTTTGTTGTGAGGGGAGGGGGTGGTTGATGCGGGAGTTTGTTGTGAGGGGAGGGGTGGTTGGTGTGTGAGTTTGTTGTGAGGGGAGGGGTGGTTGGTGTGTGGGAGTTTGTGAGGGGTGGGGGTGGTTGTGTGGGCGTTTGTTGTGAGGGGAGGGGTGGTTGGTTTGAGGAGGCGGTGGTTGGTGTGGGAGTTTGTTGTGGGGGAGGGGTGGTTGGTGTGGGAGTTTGTTGTGAGGGGAGGGGTGGTTTGTGTGGGTGTTTGTTGTGAGGGGAGGGGTGGTTGGTTTGAGGAGGGGTGGTTGGTGTGGGAGTTTGTTGTGGGGGAGGGGGTGGTTGGTGTGGGAGTTTGTTGTGGGGGGAGGGGTGGTTGGTGTGGGAGTTTGTTGTGGGGGAGGGGTGGTTGGTGTGGGCGTTTGAGGAGGGTTGTTGGTGTGGGAGTTTGTTGTGAGGGAGGTGGTTGTTGGTGTGGGAGTTTGTTGTGAGGGGAGGGGTGGTTGGTGCGGAAGTTTGTTGTGAGGAGGAGGGTGGTTGGTGTGTGAGTTTGTTGTGAGGGGAGGAGTGGTTGGTGTGTGGGAGTTTGTGAGGGGTGGGGGTGGTTGTGTGGGCGTTTGTTGTGAGGGGAGGGGTGGTTGGTTTGAGGGGAGGCGGTGGTTGGTGTGGGAGTTTGTTGTGGGGGAGGGGTGGTTGGTGTGGGAGTTTGTTGTGAGGGGAGGGGTGGTTTGTGTGGGCGTTTGTTGTGAGGGGAGGGGTGGTTGGTTTGAGGGGAGGGTGGTTGGTGTGGGAGTTTGTTGTGGGGGAGGGGTGGTTGGTGTGGGAGTTTGTTGTGGGGGGAGGGGTGGTTGGTGTGGGAGTTTGTTGTGGGGGGAGGGGGTGGTTGGTGTGGGAGTTTGTTGTGAGGGGAGGGGGTGGTTGGTGTGGGAGGTTTGTTGTGAGGGGGATAAAGGGGATGATCCGTGTGGGGTTGAGACAAATTGGGGATTGCTGGCTGGGAGGTGTCATGGATCCTCGATGCTGCAGTGGGGATCATACGCCGTGGTCGAGGCCTGTCTGTCTGAACAACAATAAAATCTCCATTTTTCTTCGTTTAAATCCTTCTCGTCCATTGTTCTATTTAATGACGTTAACACATCCGGTGTCGTTTGTGAATTGATCAAATCGGGACGAGTTGCATGGTTTCTTTTTTCAAGCGTAACGTGTTCTGCCAATTCGGGGCACGTTGTCGCCTCACGGCGCCTCAGTTGAGCAGCACGTGGTCCGTCTTCCCGCGCTTTGGGGCTTCACTCCCGGAGCCAGGAGGGACGATCGGGTAGTAAGTGCCAGACAAAACGGGCCTATCCATTCGCTAAGTACTGCGACCGGTGCACTGAAGTCAAAATGGGGCGCGTCCTCTCACACCTTCGGTTGTTTGCAGTCTTTCACCACAGCTTCCCACCCACTGAGAGTAACAAATAAACGCCATTTAACGTGTGAATCGGCGTTCGTGTTGAAGGGCTTAAGGCGGCAGAAAAGAGGGGGTGGGGGGGGGGAAGGAGAACTGGAGGGAAACGGTCATTTGCTGATGGTGAGGAAGCGGGGAAAGTGCTTGGGGGCTGAACTGGTTGGGGTTGGTGGGGGGTGGGGGGGGGAGATAAAGAATGCAGACGTTTTCTCAGAAATGGCTACCTGTGCTACCAGCCGTGCACCTGTACCTTGAATCTGTGTTGGGGATGCACCTTCAGATGGGTTAATTTATTCCTTTTTTTTTTTTTAATCCCATCGAAATGCATCCTTTCCACCATGTTGAGTGGTTAATCTGCTCGGGTTGTTAATGATATGCAGAGCTTTTAAAACGCTTATCTTCCTGGCGTTTATTTTATCTGCTTGTTTGTTTTGTCTTTACTTTAATATTAACCTTCCCCCCCCCCCCCAATTCGTGGATTATCGGTGCTGGTGAACACTGTGTTGATGTGGATTCGTGAAAATCCATGTGACCGTTCCACCCTGGGTGCCACTTGGGTCTTTGCCTGTTGCTTAATGCCCTGTGAAGACCTCTTCCTGTGTCAACATTCAACAGTTCTGTGATGCAACCTTCCCTCCCCTCCCCCCTTCCCTCAATTCATCACACTCCCCATTTCCCTCACCACCTCCCCCCCTCCCCATTCCCTTCACCTTGCCCTCACACCCTTCCTCTCCATTCCCCACACCCTCACCCCATTCTCGCACATCTCCAAACACCCTTTTATGTTATTATTTTCAAAACGTCCTCGATTTCCAGGTCAAATGTTTGTCAATGATCGAATTCTCCAGGATTCTTCAGGGTTTTCCAGGATTCTCCCGGCTCCGTTCATCGATTCACCCAAAACATTATCTTTCCGAGTTCCTGCCATGGCCAGACTTTGTGGAAAGGTGCCTGTGTATGTATATACCTTGTGTAGTACGTGTGTGTTTTGTGTGTTGTTTGTTTACAATAGCCATCCCCAATAACTCCGTCACCTGGAGCCACTGTAAGGATACCTTTCTGAATGCCAAGCCGTCCCGCTGTGTCTGACCTGTGCACTATTGCCGTACCGGCATGCGTTTTCAGCTGTCATGACGAACGGGTGTCCTCTTTGCCGGCATAGTGGCGGAAACTTTGCCGGAGGGCTCTTTGTGGCCGGTGAGGGCACTTTGGCCGTAAAATGGAGATGGAGGGTAAATTAATGACTTGCAATTTATGACAATCCTTGAGATTAGAATATCAATTGCACAATGTATTGCTGCTGCTGCTGCCACTGTCGTCACTGTCACTGTTGTTGTCTCTGCCACCGAAGGTGGACCGAGGTTGCTGTTGCTGTTGCTGTTGCTGCCCCCATTTCTACTGTTGCCACTACTGCTGCCGTTGCAGGCGCAGCCATTGCAGCCACCTCCGTTGTGCCCTGTTGTGCTTAAATTCACCAAACTTGGTAGTTATGATCATCACATGGTGTTAAGGTACAAGAGCAATATCATTTTTGACCTGTTCCCTGGGAAGGGGTCAAAAGGTCAAATACCAACAATTGTAATGATGCATTGCTGCTGCTGCTGTTGCTTCTGCAGAATTACGGGCACATTTTAAAACCTTTTTAAATGAAACTTTTGTGTTTGCAATTAACATTGGGGGAATATATGAAATTTGTAACGATTATTTTTTGGGGTTTGACCCTGATTCATGCACCAGGAGTTGAGGACTTGGGGTCACAGGGGTCAAAACAAATTTTTTTTAGTATTTAATTAAATTTTTAAATTCGACATTTGATATTTGGTCATTCTTGGTGGGAGATTTTTTTTGCTGTCTTTCAACCTTGCTTTAGGTGGCAAGCATGGGGATTTGCGATTGTGTGCCATCAACTTTGCTCTCGTTTGGTTTTGGTTTATCATAACATTTCTTTCTTTTAAAAATTTTTATCATTTATTTTTTGACATGGGTTGCTGAATTTTTTTTTGGGGGGGGTGGGAGGGGCTTGTTTGTTTGTTTTATGGGTTTCATTATTTAATTTTCCAAAAAATTTCAATGGCAAAGTTGCTTCCTTGCTAATTAAGCTCATGCTCATATTTTATTTTAATTACTTTATTTATATGCAGTATATCTTAAAATAATTTATTTAATTTATTTATTATTTGTCTTTGGGTGTTGCACCTGTGTTTGGCTTGGCCCTACAAGTTGGAACAAATGTCTCCCATTATCGCAGTTATCATCGTCATAGTCTTCATCAGAGTTACGTTGTCATCGTCGTGAGTTTGCAGTGCAACTCTTTGGGGTTGTACCATTACTGATGGTTTGCATTTTCCCATGTAGTCAATTTTTTTCACAGATTGTGATTAGGATGTGACCTTCTCAGTTTCTGGCAAAGTTCCATTACTTTACATCTGTAATAGCCTACATCCCTGATTGGTGTCTTTTTGAGAAATGTCAGAAAAGAAAAACAGATGAGTTTGTTTGCAGTGTATTCCTTTTATGCTTTAACTGAACTTTGAGGGCCTGCCCTTTATAGGTTCATGAAAGCCATTTTATGTGTTACCACGATGAGGAAAAAGTTCAATTTGCCATATGGAAAGAGATGCACGTGGGTGTGATTGACATACCCCAGCATCTTACCTTTTGGCATCCTGAGATGTTCTTTCAAGCAGCGAGGTGTAAAACTACGAAATTGCTCCCAGTGATTATTCTGAAATTTGCACATTGGCTCTTTCACACCATGTCTCTGCCATTTTGCAGAAATATATGAAGGATTCGACCTTCAGTGCAATAATGGCTCTGCGTTGTACTTCACATCTGTTCCGTTACCTGAGCGAGGGAAGGTACTATGTGGGACTTCCTCCCCCCACCTCCTTTACTCGTTTGTTCACAGCAGATGCTTGGTGCCCATGTTCCCAGGATAGCACACGTTGCACTGCAGCAAGGCCTGCAAAGAATTTTTATGACCGGTTTCGAGTTTGCTTTTTCTGGCCAGACGAGACGTGGCATGGGCATGCTACTGAGTCTGAAGTGGGAAGAGAGAGAGAGAGGACGATGAGGATCTCTCACTTTAAGAGATGAGGAGGATGAGTGGGGGGGGGGAGTTGGGGGAGATAGGGGGGGAAGAGGGGAGTGGGGGTTGGAGGAGTAGGGGGAGGAGGAGGAGTGGGGGAGAGATGAGGGGGGAGGAGGAGGAGGAGGAGGAGTGGGGGTAGAGATTGGGGGAGGGATGGGGGGAGGAGGAAGAGAGAGTGAGGAGGAAAGGGGGGGGGGGGTAAGAGAGAGATGGAGAGGAGGAGGAAAGAGCACTTTTAAGAGTTTGGGTACAACGTCCAAATTAAGGTTGTCTCCAGTTACTTGTCAAATTACAATGTCATTAATTGCATTGTGCAACATGTATCCCATGACCTTCATATATTGTCATGAAATTTTTTTCCCATATTCAGTTGATTTCGAATTTCAAAAACATTTCTTTACTATTGCAATGTGCTGCTTGTTTTCTTTTATCGGCATACATTTGGTTTTATTGTTACATTGGTAAGTGTTATTGACAACAATATCAGAAATGTTTGAATATGTAGTTGGATTATTGTTGTGGGCTGTGTGGGGCTATTTCTGTTAGCTCTGTCGAGTCCTTTATCAACAGTTTTAAATTATTTATCTGGGGTTTTCATTTAGTGTGATGTACGGACTTCTATTTTTTTTTTCTCCCTTAATCAAAGCTTGTTGAATGACTGATAAGGAGAACAAAGGTGATTTTGCGTTAATACAGACAAAGGATTTCCAGCTTACACTGAAAGGGCAGAGCAGATCACCACTGACTTAAAAGGAAGCTCGTTACAGGGGGTACTAATGCCATTACTTCACAAGGTAATCAGGATCAACAACCCTTGACCAATCTCTTCAAACCTAAACTGCTACCTCACCTTTTGCACAGTTTTTGTCATAACTCACCCACAAGTTTTTGAAATTCGATGCTGTACTTAATTTTTCACCCGATCTCTCAAATGTGAAGAATCACTTTAAAAAACTACTATGTATGTGTATGTATGTGTGTGTATATATATATGTATATATATATATATATATATATATATATATATATATATATATATATATATATATATATATATATATATACTTTTTGTATGCTTATTCTAAGAAATAACTTTCGAAGTAAATTTATTTATAAATACATCTAAAACACATAAAAACCCAAGTTAAAAATTAAATGATTCCGATTCAGCAATTTAAAAAATTATAAATGCATTTCGAGAAGACCCAAAATTCAAAAAAGTGAAAAAATAATTGTCAGTCTTCAGAACTTGTTTCCTGTGCCCAGGCCAATTTAATATCAATGGCGTTTCCACGCTGGACAGCCAAGCACAGCCATTGCTGGAACCATATGCCAGTTGTCTACTATCACCAGCGGTTGCTGTGAGCCTACCACCAATGTCATTGATAATGCGAGACGTTGATTGGCCGTAAACCATCGTTTCAATGGCAATAGGCTCAACCATGTAGGACTGACTAAGGTCGGTATATTTCTGGCACTTTGTATATATATATATATGTATACATATATGTTTTCACCTCTTTCCCTGTCTGTAAACAGGATATCTCAAAAAGTTATGGACAATTCAGCAGAAAATTGGTGAACAGGTTGTGCATGTGACGAGGATGAATTGATTCAATTTTGGTGAAGATCTGGATCCGGATGCGAGAATTTTTTAAATTGTCAAATGATTCTTCAACGTTGAGAGTTACAGCCAAAAATGTTATACAGTGAACGTTCAAATATTGTCGAGGTCTCGTTCCTGGAAAATGCCGCAATAGTTAAAATCGCGATCGTGGAAACCAAGGGCCAATGGGTAAAAGGCGTTTTGGTTCCTCAGGTTCGAGAAAATAGAGAGGAAGGTGGCAAATGAACACATCACAATTGAGGTAAACATGTAAAATGTGTATAAAACACATTAACATCGAAATAAAACAAACATAAACGCAATACTTATACCTTTTAAATTTTTTCTAAACCTGTGAGTTGATTTTTATAAAACAGCAAGTTTGGTTGAGCGTAAGAACATTACGTACTTGTACTGTACTCTGCCGTAAAGAGCAAACGCTAGACTTGTATCAGAGGGATGATGATGCTGTTAGAGTGGAGAGTGGAGAGGGGTGGAGAGGGGTGGCGTGGGGAGCGGTGAGTGGGACTCAATGATTGGAAAAGCAGCATTCGCTTTATGATGAAGTCACCTGCAGCATTGCCCCATAGAAGGGTAATATGATCCTCAACTGCCTTTCCTTGAACCCCTGATCAGATCTTTCCTGCTTCGAGAGGAAAGTATCAGATGGCATCCCTATTCCAGAATCATCACGTCTCGTCAGCATTAAGAATTTGCTCCAGCATAAATCCCTTCGCCTCGATTAGTTGCATGAGCTGAGTTGGGTAGTTTTTCCCAGCATCATGGTCTGCCGAGGCTGCCTCTCTGACTAATTTTACATGATTGAGGCTGAATCCTCTTTTGAATTTTTCAAAGCAGCCTGTGCTGGCGTGGAACTTGTGGGTTGCCGTGGTTGAACTGGAGCCTTCGGCTGCCTCCTGGAAACGTTGGTCATTACGCAATGGATTCTCCCACATCACCAGTCCACGCCACTCAAAAACATTTTTCTGTTTGGTCCTCAATCCAGGCATGAAGCGTTTTACAATCCTTTCGATATGAGGATCACGAGACCGGAAAGATTCTTGCGCTTTGTGGACCATTGGCGGAAGCACTTGCACAGATATTTGATTCATTTTCACGGATACACTGTACAGTCGATTCATTGATCCCATAATGGCGGCCCACAGATGCTACACTTTCACCTCGATCCAACTGATCTTACAATTCTATCTTTTCACCTGATGTCATAACTTTTCTCTGCCTTTTGGCACAACTGATTTTGTCCATTGCTTTACGTTTGGGTTCCATTAAAAGCTGTGCATGGAAAACAAAAGGCTTGTAATGGGAGATAATTGTACAGGCAGATGCAAACGATGACTCATCTCAGCTCAAAAAACGTGATTGGTCAAAAATAAAATTCAGCGATTTAATGAAATCAGAGCACAATAGCGTGCCCGCGATTGTTCGAAACCTGCAACATTTGAGGGTTTACTGTATATAACATGTTATTTCAAAAAGTTGTGGACAGATTCAGATGAAACTTGATGGACGAGTCGGGTAGGTGACGAATAAGCTGATGCCATTTTGATTCAGGTACGGATGCAGATTCGGCCTATTCGTGGGATACAAAAAAACGTAAACTGTTCAACCTGGCGGAGGTATGCACTCTTTCGAGTGCTGTTCTAGTTTTTAAAGTAATTCTTCACATTTGAGAGATCAGGCCAAAAACTATATATTAGCATGATATTGCAAAAAGTTGTGTACAGGTTATGGCAAAACTTGATGGACGAGTCGGGTAGGTGACGAATAAGCTGATGCCATTTTGATTCAGGTACGGATGCAGATTCGGCCTATTCGTGAGATACAGAAAACGTAAACTGTTCAACCTGGCGGAGGTATGCACTCTTTCGAGTGCTGTTCTAGTTTTTAAAGTAATTCTTCACATTTGAGAGATCAGGCCAAAAACTATATATTAGCATGATATTGCAAAAAGTTGTGTACAGGTTATGGCAAAACTTGGTGGATGAGTTGGGTAGGTGACAACAAACCGATTAGATTTTGGTTCGGGTCCGGATGCAGTTCCGGCCTATCATTGGGATACAAAACCAAAACTGCTCAACCTGGCGGATGTATGAGCTCTGCCGAGTGCTGTTTCCAGTCTTTTATTGTAACGTGCTTGAGACAATCTTTGAAAATTTAATGAGGGTGGAGGGATAGGTTAATTCATCAGATTGTATCTTATTTTCGTAGTGAAGAGTGTCATTGTTCCTATTGCCCCATTGATACTGTCACAGACTTTGGGTTCAGGGATTACCATGAAGGGAAGTACTTGGGTTCCTCCTGAATGCCCGGCCCTGGAGGCTGATGTGCTGTGGATAACTTCATGGCTTGGCAGGTTGCAAAGCAACCACTAGGGTCCGGCAATATGTTATGTTTGTGGAGTAGATGGAGGAACTTCATAGTTAAGGTCGGATTGTATGGAGTAGCATTGTCTGTGGACGAGTAGGAGGCATTTCTATGTAAATTAAGTAGGGAAACTATCAGCTAAAGATTGTTACGTGTCACAGCATGGGGGAGGGTGGGGGTTTGGGGGGTGACAGTGCTGTGTTAATTAGGTCGGGATTAATGCCAATTTCTCCCATTATGTGATTGCCCCCTGTGCCCTTTTTCTATGTTTTTGCATTTACAATACCGGCGAATAAAAAGGAATCACCTCCTTAAAACACCAACAAGCAGGCAAAAACCCTACCTCCAGGAATGACAACGAGCAAACCACATGCACCTGGGGTGTATGATGAATGGACATGAGGTCAAAAGGTTCAGGGGAGAAGATAGTTGTGTGAGGTACACAATTTGAGGCAAAAGGATCGAGCTCATTGGCTTCCCTTCAACACAGTGAAGAAGGCTGCACGATTCTCGTGTTCGTGCTGAGCCGAATTTCGTCGCATGCTGGAGTTGGAAGGACAAATTGGGTCAACAAATCAAAGAATTGACAAAGTAAATGAGGACCAAGAGGGCTATCACGCTTGTGTGGATGCCAGAATGCTAGAGCAAGTGGAGGAATTGGGATTTTGTTAGTGCTAGGGTGGTGGTTTGGCTGAGGAGGTGCAAAAGTTGGAAACCCATGTAACAGAATGAGTTGGTGCTGGTTGATAAAGGTCCATGGGGGCCACAATTGATTGGGGAAAGGATGGATGAGATGTGACAGGAGCGGCCGAACACTTTGGACAATGCCATCAAGGGAGAAGTGCAAGAACCAAAAGTTTGTTATTCTCAAAGGTGGCGTTGATGGCTCTATTGAGACCATTCTTCTTGGGCTGATTGACTTGTGCAAGACCAATGGTGAAGTTAAACTGGACTTGCTGCACTTTGGCATTGGGGATGCTAGTGAAAAGGGCTGAGCAGATTTGGCAGAGCCAATGTTTGAACCATTTGCAGAAAATGTAGGAGAGGAGAGCGACTAATATTGCCATGCAAAGAACCACACAAGTAGCTGATCTTGAAACGATTGAAAATGAGCTTGCTTGATGTAAACTCTGGAGAGAGAATTGCTCAATTTGAAAAAGTGCAAGATGGTTTAACAGGCACAGATGGACCTCAAGAAAAAGGGCAAGATGCTTTTCAAACCGACAAGTGGGAAAGTGATGTTTTCAAAAGGAATTTGCAGAACCAATCCCCGAGTTCAGATCTGGATAGTAGTTGTGAAGGCCAGTTACTCACTGTTTGTGAACCTTGTGGAAGTGATGTCAAGGTAGAGGGATGTGATGAGTCCAGTGCTTCTCACTATTGTGATGTAGATGGTGCAGATAGTCATTGAAAGTGGATCTGCAGAAATGCTTTTTGATGATTGTTCAGTAGGAAATGACACATTGGATACCGTGAAGGCAAATGGCATGGTTATTTATATGAATTGGGTGTGCTTTAGAAAGCCTGTGGTGATTACCGACATGGCGATTCGCGATCGTTATACCGGTACGGTATTGATACCAGTATGAACCAGGACAGCGATCTGCGACAGTGATGGATACCGGCCCGTGTCATTACCAACACTGATCTCGCTTTAAAACAAAATCATTTTTGAATTGAAGTTGAAGTTGGAAGTAAAATAACTGTTTTCATGATGGGGGGGGGAGGGGTGGGTGGGGAAAGCCCTGTGTGGGAATACTTTGAAAGTTTTCGGTGTCTATAATGTGTGCATCACATATGAATACGTAATGGACCATTGGACCATTACATATTTTTGGAACCTGCGTTTAATCATAGTAAAAAGAATTTACTGGTATACTAGTATATACTGATATATTGATATACCAGTATATACAGGTATATTGATATCGGGAAAAAAATTAATATCGACCGAGTCGAGCAACCACGAACGCCAATTTACTTGTCAACTCTGACAGGGTTCCCCGTCTGACATCGTTTACCTGAGGAGCTGACTCAATTAATCAAGGTCCATACCCTCAGTGTGCACTCGGACTACTGCCGAGCAAAAGAGTGAGTGCACACTGGCTAACGCGAGCAAATCACAGGGGGTAAAACTTCCTGTCCAGCAATAATGTGGACTGTGCTTGAGCATTGGGGGAAAGGACATTATGAGCAGGTTGAACTGAAAAATTACAAGGGTTTATTTATAAGGGAGCATGAGGAAAAGCATGTGGCACAGTGAAGACAAAGGGGGGGGGGGGTTATTCACATGGGTATTCATACAGCAGGGATAAACAGTATTTGTGTGGTGTAGCAAAAGACATACTCCTGATACAGATTCATGCAATAAAGGGTCAAAGAGCAGAACTAACCCGAGCTATTTACCTCACACAGTTTTACTTCGATTAACATGACAGGCGCCATCAGAATCAATTCGCGGAAGGGTAGATGAGTAAGAGATAAGCTGAGGTGTTGGCGACCTCTGGCTTACCCGGAATGTACATGCGGCCAGGTGCTTGTCCAAAGTGCAATGAATGTAAGGGTGTGGGGTAATGAAGAGCAGTCTAAGTGCATGATGAAGAAGTGTGAGTGGGGTGCGGTGTCGGTGCTGAGAGTGAGAAAGACAGAGTGCAAGTCAGTGGTCGCTCAAAAGAATGGTTGTTCGGGCTTTGCCCTTGCTGATAGCTCTTTGTCACTCGGGTCATGTGCCACCCTCTTTCCTCTGAGCATGTCGTGCCCATCGGTCCAGACTTGCTCCAGGGTGATGTCACCCTCTCTGTGAGTCAGCTGTTTTGGAATCTCTTCTACTCTTCCTCTGAACGTGCCACGCACATAAGCTCCCACCTCGATATATGGCCGACGTGTAGCAGTCTCCATATGTCGCTTAAACGCTCGGGAAGGGTGCTGATGGCTTGCTGGATAGCAGATTGGTCCCTGCTGAAAGAAGAATGTGATGGAACAGTAAGGTAAGCGCACACTTGCACCTTGGTGTAAAGGCTTTGTTTGTGGCGGTGCAGGGCTTGGGTACTAACGTGACCCATAGGTGTGTTTGGGCAAGGTGAGATGATGGTCCCAAGATGCAGGAAGGCAGTTTGCAGTGGTGAGACGGATGAGGATCTTGTGGTTGTGGATTCCTGAGCATTGTCGTTGGGTAATTGCAATTTAGGCGATGGAAGAAGACTGGACAGGCAAGCTTGAATGGTGGCGTTGAATGGAATTAAAGTCTTGTGTGTGTTGAAGCGGGCAGGGTGGTTATCGCTGGCATGTGGGAGAATTATGGCGAAGAAGGCGATTGTGGTTGAAATGGCAGTTTGGTTTTGGTGCACATATGCAAGTTAAGTTGCTTACAGCGAGTGCTCGGTTGTGTGAGGAGAAGGTCGTGTTCAGAGAAGATAATGGGGGGTGGGGGAATGAATCCCTCACAATATTCCAATTAGACACAAGGGGAGGATCCTATCTGAAATATAGTGTCTAAAGAAAGTAAAAAAAAAACCCCTTTCAAAAATTTCAATTTTTGTTGCCATGTCGTCTGGAATTAAATTTAATGAAATCAGACTTTTCCCACGTTTATTTACACATTGTAACCCACAACTTCCAAGTGAAAAAACAAATTCGACAAATTTCAGAAGATTAATTAAGAATACAAAACAAGAATATCTTGGTTGGATAAGAGTAATGGCTTCCTTCTTACCACCCTACCATGCAGGCCAGACTTGTGGAGTGCTTTGGATATTGTTGTCATATCCACACAGTGACCAGTCTTTGCCATAAAGGCCTTTACCTCTTTCAGCGTTGCCATTGGCCTCTTGGTGGCCTCTCTGATCAGGTTCCTCATTTCCTGGTCATCCAGTTTTGAGGGATGACCTGATCCAAGCACGGTCTTGGTGGTACTATGAGCCTTCCACTTCTTAATGATTGTCTTGACTGTGCTCCAAAGGACATTCAAATCCTTTGAAATATTTTTATACCAATCCCCTGATCATTTCCCTTCCACAACTTCATCCTGGAGGTCTTTTGAAAGCTCTTTGGTGCTCATGGTTGAGTGTTTGCTGTGAAATGCACTTCCCAGCAGAGGAAACCTACAGGAACAGCTGATTTTTTTTTTTCTAAACAGAATCATTATAATTTAACACACGTGGAGGCCAGTTAACTTGGTGTGTGATTTTTGAAGGTGATTGGTTACACCTGAGCGAATTTACAATTGCTATTATAAGGGGGGTGGACACTTATCCAACCAAGATATTCTAGTTTTGTATTTTTAATTCATTTTCTGAAATTTGTAGCATTTGTTTTTCAATTGGAAGTTGTGGGTTACGATATGTAAATAAAGGTGGAAAAAGTCTTCTTTAATGCAATTTAATTCCAAGCTGTAAGGCAACAAAAGGTGAAAATTTTGAAAGGGGGTGTAGACTTTCTATCAACACTATATAAAACAAAATATCTGACTTGGGAACAGCTATATGTTGTGTGCCATTGCCTTGGAATTTTGGTTCCCAGAACCATCACGAAAATGCAGTGTTTCTCAACTGGGGTTCCCTGGAACCCTAGGCTTCCGCAAGAGGTCGCTCGGGGTTCCGCGAGAAACAGTAATAAATAGGTTAATGTATTTTTGAGTAGTTTTTGTTTGATTTAATATTCGTAATTTTGCTATACACGTACGGCATATTGTTGGAAACTCCTTGGTTATTATAATAAGAGGTTTCAACCTCTTGTATTATTTACAATTATAACAACCATAGGGAATGTATTTAACGATGTCTATATGGCGCCAGTGTGAAACCGTTCTCACTTGTTCGTGGACGTCCTGTACGCAGCGGATTCGTGTATCATTGAGTGACTGACTCAAGTATGGGACGCATGCACGGTGTCCATCTAGCTTCTCTATGCTTCCTAGCGCGAAGTCTCTCTCTCTCAGTCTGTCTCTCTCTCTCAGTCTGTCTCTCTCTCTCTCTCTCTCTCTCTCTCTCTCTCTCTCTCTCTCTCTCTCTCTCTCTCTCTCTCTCTCTCTCTCTCTCTCTCTCTCTCTCTCTCTCTCTCTCTCTCTCTCTCTCTCTCTCTCTCTCTCTCTCTCTCTCTCTCTCTCTCTCTCTCTCTCTCTCTCTCTCTCTCTCTCTCTCTCTCTCTCTCTCTCTCTCTCTCTCTCTCTCTCTCTCTCTCTCTCTCTCTCTCTCTCTCTCTCTCTCTCTCTCTCTCTCTCTCTCTCTCTCTCTCTCTCTCTCTCTCTCTCTCTCTCTCTCTCTCTCTCTCTCTCTCTCTCTCTCTCTCTCTCTCTCTCTCGGTTAGTTCTTCTGTTTACCTTTATTGCTTCAGCTTTATTTGTTTAAGTTTTGTTGATCAAGCTACATGAGGTGTGTTTTTAATTGTCAAACAGACTCGGGGTTGACAAACACTTTCAAAAATGACGTTTTCAAACAAATTTTTTTTTGTGAATTAAAACCTCGGTGTGAGGTCTCATAAACGAGCAGTATGTTTTTTTTTTTTTTTCATTGCCAATAAATTTGACAAAAAGGGGGTCATTTTTTTCCTTAAACCAGGTATCCGAAAAAAAAATATTATATTTACCACATGAACTACGATAAAAATATAAGAGCTAGATATTAATAATGGTATATAATAATTTTTATGCAGGGGTTCCCTGAGACATGAAAATTATTTCAAGCATTCCACAAGGGTAAAAAGGTTGAGAAACGCTGATGTAATGTCATGTCGACAGGGTGCTCACTCATGCGGCTTGCTGTGCCGAGGCAATGTGCTTCGAGAGATGCCAAATTAATGGAAGTTGCGCTCGAATGTGAAGCATAATTCCGTTTCCATATGGACAATCCCACCGGTCGCTGTGAAATCTGTATCCCGCCGGCCCCTGCAACCAAGTGATCAATCGAATTCGGGTTTCCTCCTTTGGATTTCCAAAATACTGAGAAGGTTCTTGCATGGGAGATGGAAATTAGGTGGACATAAGTTTTATGGAATAGGAAAGGTTTATTATAGCACTAGACAACCTGTATATTGTTACGGGTTCAGCGGCCAGGTCACGAGGGGCTTCTCGGACCCGCTTCCTGACATTTGACCTTGACCTCAATGGGCTGCAGATAACTCTGCGGCCTTGCGAGTTGCTAAGCAACCATGGACGTCGTCTGAGAATTTCTGTAAGGTCCTCCTTTCAAATTCCTGCGTTGCCTTCCCATCAAATTAATCCCCCCCAGATAAGGAACTATGCTGCTCAACACCCCACTCCTGTCCAATCAGCATGGCTGAACAATACGGTCAGTGGGACACAGGATTAGTCAAACTAGCGAAATAGCGGGGCAAAACTTCCATCCAATATTTACACACTCGCGGCTAGCCAACGGAGGAGGACGATCGGGCTATTTACAGGAAAACAGTTGGTGCCTTCAGAAAGTATTCACACCCCTCAACTTTTGTCACATCTTGTTGTTACAGCCTGAATTTAAAATGGATTGAATTAAAAAAAAAATTTGTCACCGATCTGCACGAAATACCCGATAATGACAAAGTGAAATCCTGTTTTTAGAAATTTAAACAAATTAATTAAAAATGTAAAGCTGAAATGTCCAGTCAAAAAGCATTCAACGCCTTTGCTATGACACTCCAAATTGAGCTCAGGTGCATCCACTTTCGTTTGATCATGCTTGAGATGTCTCTACAACGATTTTGAGTCCACCTATGGCCAATTCAATTGATTAGACACGATTTAGAAAGAAACGCACCTTTCTAAATTAGGTCCCACAGTTGACAGTGCATGTCAGAGCAGAAACTCCAGCAGAGTTCTGTGGAACTCTGAGATGGCATAGATCTGGGGAATGGTATAACACAATTTATTGAGAGTTGAAGGCTCCCAAGAGCAGAGTGAGCTCCATCATTAGTAAATGGAAAGAATATGGAACTACCCAGACTTTGTAGAGCTGGCCATCCAACCAAACTGGGCAAGAAGGACCTTGGTGAGGGAGGTGACCAAGAACCCAATGACCACTCTGACAGAATAAGAGTTCGTTGGCTGAGATGGGAGAATGTGCTTAGAAGGACAACAGTCTCTGCAGCACTTCACAAATCTAGGCTTTATGGGAGAGTGGCCAGATGGAAGCCACTCCTGAGAAAAAGGCACATGACAGCACACCTGGAGGTCGCAAAAAGGCACGTGAAAGACTGATAGCATGAGGCCAAAGATTATTTGGTCTGATGAGATGAAAATTGAACTCTTTGGCCTGAATGCAAAGTGCTACTTCTGGTGGAAACTGAGCACAGCTCATCACCCATCTAAAACCATCCCTACCGTGAAGCATGGTGGTGACAGCATCATGCTATGGGGATGCTTTTCAGCAGCAGGGACTGGGAGACTTGTAAGGATGGAGGGAACAATGAAAGGAGTCTAATACAGAGAAATCCTTGAGGAGAACCTGCTTCAGAGTGCAAAAATACCTGAGATTGCGGCGAATTGCAAGTCACACACACACACACACCACACATACATATAAACACCACAGCATACCACACCACACACACATTCATATAAACACCACACCACACCACACCACACACACATAAATATAAACACCACACCACACACACATAAATATAAACACCACACACACATACATATTGTTGCGAATTTGTGCCCGCCGGCGTGCGAGCGGCCACGTAACTCGAATCGCGGCACGTCGCCCACCGGACGGACAATTCCGTCGTGACCCTCTCGGACTAACGCCAGGAACTAGTCACGGGTGTGCCTTTCGGCCTCACCACGATCGTGCCAATAGGCCCCCCACGTGGGATAGGGTTGTTCGCCAAATTCGACCTACCTAAGTACCCACACGGAGGGTAGACCGGGCGATCGCACCTCGCCGCAGGTCGACTCCGGACACGGGTAGCTTAAAGCGACCCGTTCCGTACTATCGGGATAACCGAGCGGTGTTATCGTCAACCTCGACGGTTCCGATTAATTATCGGGCGTATATAGCCCACTACCAACCCTTTAAGTGAAATAAGATGGAGATTCAATTAAAGAAAAGACGAAGCGAAACGGGAAAAACAGTTCAACATGAGGCACATTTATTCCGCGGCACACGGATAGCACACATACAATTACAACAATTATGCACCAAAAGCAATTGCAACGAAAGAAACACACAATGCAGATCTACTACCGACTACGCGAGCACACCTCAACACTTACACAGTTTTACTTTACAGACGGCGCCGACAACACGTATACTCAAAAGCAAAAGAAAAGGGCCACCCTCAAATACAAGGGGGCAGACGGGGCCTGTGGGCGCGAGACCGCGTGGAGCCTACCCGTCTTGTGATGAGCCGCAAATATGGCGGCGGTGCTCCGCGGGTTTCGTTGACACTGCTTGGAATGGGGTGGGAACGGGGCCCCCTTTTCGCACTATCTCAGCGCGGGGGGGGGAGGGAACAGGGGGGGGTTGTTGATGCTCTGGGGAAAGAGGACAGCTGGCTTGCTTGGGTCCCGCGACGAGCGACTCCACTGCGACCTCGACCGCGCTCCCGGCTTCCCCTCTCTGCAGCTCCCCAACAGACTCCGAACCCCGACAGACTGACTCTCCTCCAGACCCGTCTTGACTGCTGCTGCCACACTCCGCCGCCGCCACACCTCTCCAACTCTCCCGAGCCCAAAAACTCCGACTGCCTCCAACTGCTTCTGACCTAAAACAAAACTGACTTCGCCCTGCGCTCGGCGCTTTATAGTACGGCAGGAGAACCCATATGCAAATTTCCGGATCAGGATGAGCTCGGGGGCGGAGCCACGCTCGCCCATTGGACGGAGGAAAAGTGGGCGTGAACCTCCCCTGATCCTCGAATTTGCATACATCGATTCTACGCCGACGCGCATGGAGGCGGGGCCAAATCGCCCCGCGCCTGCTGATAGGACTGATCAGAAGTGGGCGTGTATCATTCCTGATCCGACCCCTCCTCGGAAAGGCCGCACTTTGTACCCGTGGCTCGGCGCTCGCCCTGTACGAGTCCAGGACAGCCTGACGCTCGGTGCCCACAAGCGGCGCGGGAATGGCCGCAGAAGGAGAGACGAAGGTGGTGGAGGGCCTGAAGTGGCGGTGATGGCCATGGCGACGCTTGGAATGGCGGTGATGCGATGTTTACGGGAGCGAGCCGTGACGGTAAAGGTCGTGGCTGTTGGCGTTGTTGTTGTGAAGCGGCGTTGCGGTTGGTGGTTGTGTGATGGCGGTTGAGACGTGGTTGGCTCAAAATAAAGATAGAACAGAAAAACGGCTATCTTAAAGGGTCGCAGCCCGAATGTGTCACATTTATTCCCTCTAAACAACGGGTTTGGGGCTAAGTACACATGTACTTACAGAGATATCTCACCTACGGGACCTGAATGGTGGTTTGCGAATTTCCTCAACCACAACAATATAAACACCACACCATACTCACATACATATTGTTACGGTTCTCAGAACCGTATGCATACAACATACGGTTGTCCCGAGTCAGTTATTTCATTAATATACGTGTAGTTAGGTCCCTACCTTTTGTCTGGTGGGAAGACGAGGGAGCGTGTTGTGATGGGCTGGAGTTAGGATTAATAAATCATTTTTTCCCTTTTATTTTATTCAATCATTTTCCCCTCCATTCCACTTCCCACTCTTCCTAATTTATTTTCTGAGGTGAATTGCCTCGCACCCTTGTCTCGCTTACCATCGTGTACCACCGACTACCCACTGTATCCAGCGACTCATTTTCTGAGGCAGAATCCCGAAGTTCGCTATGAATGCCGCATTGGCTTCCACCTTTCCAAACCCAGACATGTGCGGCATGGGCTGGCCAGACCGGCGTCTTGCTGAAACCCCGCCCAGAAAGACGGACCACATGAAGGACCGGTCCAATCGGGATGCTCGGATCAGACGATGACGTTGGTTTCTCCATGGCTCCTCCCCGAGCTCCAGGCTGTTAAAGCACGGACCTCCATGTTGTTGGATAGTTAGTTTTGCGGGTCGTTGGAGAGGTTGAAGAGAATTGTTGTGAAAGTGTTCCTGCTGCCTGGCTCTGCCTACGTCTCGCCTCGACGGCCCGCCTACTGTACTGGTCCTCGCCCACACGACCCTGATCAAGCCTCTTACCTGGTCCTGCCTACTGCTCATCTCTCACCTCTTGGACTCTGCCAGACACGATTACCACATGTGCGCCTGTGGACCGAACTGCACAGCTTTTGTTGGGTGCTGCACCACGGAGCATCCCTTCCCCAAAAACCAAAAACTACCAAAAACTGTGACCTCAACTCCCTCCCTTCCTGGCTGCAAAAATCCCTTTTCTTTTCATTGGGTTGATTTTGTCTGAGTGTGGTGGCGCCTGTCCGTTAGATAAGCCTGTATAAGATCTTCATTGTTGTAATTGTTGCTTTTATTAATCTCGCGTCAAGTCTGCACTGTGTCCGCTTTTGTAAGTTGCTTGTAAAATTTCCGCACCACACCTCTCTCATCTTTCCCCTGCATTACATACCGAACAAACAGACAAACAAACTGGACGATTACAATATCCCGCTCCCTCACTCCGGGGGGTGGGATAATAAACCTTTTTGTTGTGCCACATGCTTTTCCCTGCCTTATTGTAAATAAATAATTGTAGAAATGTTCCCTGCTCGTCTTTGTCTTTTCCTCCATTGGTGCAGCATGGTTTGAATCTGAGTTTAGCCGGGTCTTTATTCCCGATAATCCGTTCCTTCTCGCCGGTACGTTTCTTGGCAGTGCTGCTCGACTGCATCCGATCCGGAAAGGTTGTCGGTAGTTGGTAGAGTGGTCCGGTTCGGGCAAGGCGTACCGAGGGCGTGTTTCCCCGGTAGTCGAAACCACGTGGTTAATTAGGTAACTTGTTTCTAGACAGGAGGACCCTACACCACGCGGTTGAGGTATTGGCGTCCACGGTCGGTTAAGTGACCCGCCGCCTCATGGAATTATCCGTGAGCGACGGCCGACAATTCCGGGGAGTCTGGTGGGAATCGACTTGGTTTCCCCCACCTAGTGGACTTCTCACCTGACCCTGCCGGCCCGCAACAATATAAACACCACACCACACCACATACACATACATATAAATACCACACCACAGCACACACACACACACAACTACTGTACTTACAAAAGCTCTTTTAGTTGAAGTTATAACCTTAACCTATAAACAAATATAATGAATTATAATTACAAGCAATTATAAAATATATTGATCTATTCCTTACCCCTCCTTTGCCTCGAGTGATGAATGCAGCACCAGTGATTTTCCGTTTCACAAAAGTGCCTTTGCCATTTTCAAAAATGCAAAAAAAAAGCCATCTCAAAATACATTACATTTCTTGTTATTAAAAATAGAAGAATCCTTTATTTGTTTGTTGTCTTTACTGATGTTATCCTTATGTCATGGCCTTCTCAGCCACCCCATCTGAACCCAATCGAGCATTTATGAAATATTATGTAACGACGCCCGAGACGGCGTTTTCCACCTCCATCAAACAGCTGTCTGTCTGTGAGCAGGATATCTCAAAATGTTGTTAACGTATTTGGACAAAATTTGGTGGACAGGTTGGGTGTATGACAAGGACGAATTGATTTGATTATGGTGAAGATCTGGATTCGGATGCGAGAATTAAAAAAAAAATTCAAGCAATTCTTCACCATTGAGAGATGGGTCCAAAAACGATATACTGTCGGACCCCATGCAGACCCTGCGTTTGTAAAATGTGACAACGTTCCACATTCATGGCTGTGTGCTTCACGTATTCATGTTTTTTATCTTTTGTAATCCAGATTTTTGCGGGCGTATCCGTGTTTTTTTTTTTTTTTGTGGGTTTCTTTTATGTATTTATTTTCGCAGTTTTGCATTTTATTTTATTTTACTTGCCGGTGTATTCTTGTTTTTTTTTCTTTTTCATGGATTTTTTTTATGTTTCCCTTATGACTTCTGAACCGCTGGGAACCTATCCCCCTTTTCCCCATTGAAACGATGCCCCGACATTCGTGAATTCGACAATCGCAGCATTTTTCAGGAACGTGTCCCCCACGAATATCGGGGTCCGACAGTATTGCATGATATTTCAAAACGTTGTGGACAGGTGAGGACAAAACACGGCGGATGAGTTGGATCGGCGATGGAACAAGCCAGTTCGATTTTTGGTTCAGATCTGGATGCAGATCCGGCCTATCAGTGCATGACACTGATACGTTTTTGGCCCCATCTCTCAGTGGTGTGAACTGTTCAGTCTAGCAGAGGTATGCACTCCACCGAGTGTCGTTCTAGTTTCTGGATGTTTTTGATTGTTGTTGCCAATCTCATTTCTTATGACGATTTTTTGTTACCGTAATAAAGTTTCTCCAAAGTTGCATGCATATTTGTTTTCGTCGACGATCATTTGTGCCCACCGACATTTTGTTTTCATCACAGTGGGCTGAATTTCAAATCTAATTCCACTTTGACTGGGTTCCCCAGAGATTGTTGGATGTAATTTTATTCTGTACGATATTATTGAGATTCTCAGCGATGCTCGTCGGAAGCAGCCGCGATTGATGTGAGTGGGAGCATTGGCTGTGCTCATGGTCCTGGTATAGAGGGTGTTCCTTGTGCGTCAAATTACGATGTATTGAAAAACACAAACAAACAAATAAAAACTTCGTAATTACACTGTGGGAAAGTGTGTCGATGGTGAATTGCACACACAAAATAAGACAATATGGTGAATAGTTTTATTTGTAATTGGACCTAATCTCGACTTCTTTTTGTTTTTGCAATTTACTGCATTCCGTTTGTTTTTTCCGTGTCAGATTCAGTTTTCTGCTTCAAGTCACCAATTCCGTGAATTCTGTTTTCCGTGATCGCTGAAAATCACTGGCTCTATGATTGTTCATTGACATTGTACTCCTTTATATTTACATTTATCTAACTCCAACCCAAACCCCCTGTTGTTTAACGCTCTTTGAGGGTGTGTGTGTGCGTGCGTGCGTGCGTGCATGCGTGCGTCTGCACCGCCAACACCCCAACATGAGATGAGGCCTTCAAGGACATTATGTTTATCACTGCTGCCACCCATTATTTAAAATTTCAAATATGCACAGCTAATGAAGATCTTCTTTCTTCGATTATTCCCATGCTCTTATGGAGTTAGCCAGGGAAATTTTTTTGGCCCAAGTCATTCATGAACTGGCAGGCCAGGCATGATGCTCAACTGAGTAGTCAAGGCAGGAATTTGTTATCTGGCCATGATGCTGGCTCACCTTCTCTTTGCAAAGGAAACTGTGGAGTCTTCAACGTCCACACTTAATGTGGGCAGACGGGACAACATGAGCAGGAATTAGCTAAGATCGACAAAAATGTGCAGAAACATCTTTGGCTTTATTGATATGTATTTATTGATGGCAATTCATTGCTTTATATTCATTTTATTATCAGGATAACATTTATCCAAAAGAGGTAGGATATTTAGTTTTTTTTTTATCCCCCGCCGCGTGGTGGAAGGGGGATATTGTTATCACCCGGGTCGTCTGTCTGTCTGGCTGTCCGTCCGTCCGTCCGGCTGGCTGGGCGTCAACATTTATAGCTGTGAGTGCGATAACTCGTAAACTGTTCGCCATATCGATTTGAAATTTGGGTCACACATGTACCACCTGAAAAGGAAGAACCCTATTGATTTTGGGCGTGGCCGGATCCAAGATTGCTAACTGGGGCGGCCATCTTGAAAAAAATGTTTTTTGTAATAAATGGAAAACCGCTTATCTGATTTCAATTATTTTTCAATGGCGGGGGATTCCCCATCTCTGATGGTATATTTTTTGAGTTACAAATGGGTATCAATAACGACAATATTTGCCACCAAATTATTTGATAAACGAGATTGTTTTCCATTCCACATTGTAGGAATGCCTTTCTTGGACAGCCCTATCTCATTTTTGTCCCTATCTCTCAATAGTGAAGAATAATTTAATAATTTTAAGTATTTGGATGTGGATATTCACCAAAATCTAATCAGTTCGTCCTTGTGACACGCTCAACCTGCACACGAAATTTAATCCGAATCCGTCCACAACTTCACGAGATGCGGAGGTAACCAGCACACAACACAACTTATCAATCGATTAAAACAAATGGCCAGATGTATGCTAACACAGGGAGCTACATTTAGCAGATAAAAATGAGTACTTTTGAGGTCTCAAATAATGACACCAAATGGAATTTAAGTACAATAACAGTAAAAATATTCATGAAACATTCAAATAAATGCATTTTAAGACATTTTCCGTGGTCACAAGGGCATGCAGTCGAACACGTGGGAAATCCGTTAAAATTACAGTTTTTGTATTTGAATAATTACTGTATTCTATTTGGTATGCCTGGTGTTGGCTTAATGGTTAGGGTGGTGGGCTTGGGATCATAGGATCCTGAGTTCAAATCCCCCTTTGCTGTTTAATTAATACCAGGTGGGGTTGACAATGCCTGTCATCCTGCCGATGTCGGCAAAATGAGTGCCAGCTTGCTGGTATCCTGTGTCGGAGTGGCGACCCGTCCAGGATTGTGTCCATTAGCCAAGGAGACTGCTTTGGCAGCACCAACGCTCTGCACAGAGAATGGTCCCAATGGATGAATGGATGGGGCTCTATTTGGTGGTAAGCAATATGGACATGTGCATGCACGTGTTCACTGGTCTTGTGATATATAGCACATGCATTGTTGTATGATGGAATGTCTGATGAGGATCGTGAATTGCACAAAAAAGCAAATGTACCCATCGCGGGATTGGAAAAGTTTATGTTAACCTATCGATTTAAATTATTTCATAGACTTTAAAAAGGTTGATTGTGTTGCACTCTGTTTCACTCAGAGCCAAAGCTCTGAGTCAAAACACAAAGATGTATTTATTTCTCCCACCGTGAAATGGTGGTGCAACACCGGGCGGCAGAGGTTGGATTTGTCTAAAAAGAGGGCAAAATATGTCTATTTTATATTGCGTTTCTCCATGAAGATCTGCATTCAATGAACTCTAATCCAGATATTCATGTTTATTTTTCAAGATTACTGGAAGGCACAACAAAGTGACTGATGATATTGCATCAATAATAGTGAAATGAAAATGCAGAATAACCAATCAGCAGCTTTTCAAATGCAGTGCAGGAAGCTGCCACCATCAAATGCAGATGGATACTCGGACGATCCCACGCATGGACAGACCATGGTACACATATATTTACACTAGCATGGATCGGCTCACTACGCTCGCCTCACCACATGTCGCTACAGTGGGACAAACACCACCACACTATTCCAAACTCCTAACCTCCAAGTAACCACTGTTATTAAAAACCACGTAATAAAAACTGGTAACCACTCACCTCCACGTAATTCAAAAAAATTCCCGCTGTGCAATTCAAAACACTTCACCACATGTCGCTACTGAGACGGTCGTGTTTTAACTGAGGATAAGTCCATGAGTTGCCCTGTTGTCATGATTTACACCAATCGTAATTAAAAAATTTATTTTGTACAAATTTATTTGTAATAATCATGACATTACATTTTTATAAGGAATTGAAGTTGAAGATTAAAGTTTTCAAAAAAAACTGATATTTTTTTTTCAAACAATTTCTCGATATATACAGTTAGTAAATACACATGGGAGAGGTAGGTGCAGCCACCCATAAGTTTGGTACGATTTCGAAAAAAGTTTGAGGGAGTAGTTCAGTTACAACACAGACACTCCACAGATACAGTGCCGATAGAAAATCTGCACCCCTTTTCAAAATTTTTATCTTTTGTTGCCTTGTAGCCTGTAATTAATTTGCATTAAATCAGACTTTTTCCACATTTACTTACACCGAACCCACAACTTCCAAGTGTGAAACTAAATTCTACAAATTTCAGAAAATTAATTAAAAATACAAAACTAGAATGTCTTGGTTGTATAAGTGTCCACCCCCCTTATAATCGCAATTGTAAATTAGCTAAGATGTAACCATTCACCTTTTAATCCCTCAAGTTAATTGGCCTCCATCTGTGTTAAATGATGGTGATTCTGATAATTTCAGAATAAAATCAGCTGTTAATGTTGGTTGACTCTGCTGGGTGGTGCATTGATTTATTTATTTTTTGCATACATTCGCCGCAAAGACTCAACTATGAACATCAAGAAGCTTTCAAAAGACCTCTGGAATGAAGTTGTGGAAAGGCACAGATCAGGGGATGGGTATATAATATTTCAAAGGTCTTGACTATACCTTGGAGCACAGTCAAGATGATCATTAAGAAGTGGAAGGCGTATGGTACCACCAAGACCCTGCCGAGATCAGGCCGTCCTGACAAAATGGGTGACCAGGCAAGGAGGAGACTGATCAGAGTCCTCAAAAAGGCCAATGACAACTTTAAATGAGCTACATGCTTTTATGGGAAAGATTTGTCACTGTGCATGTGACAATATCCCAAGCACTCCACAAGTTTGGCCGAAATGGTAGGGTGGCAAGAAGGAAGCCATTACTTTAAAAAGCCCACCTTGAGTCCCGTTTCAGGTATGCAAATAAACACTCGACAGATTCTGAAGCCAGGTGGCAAAACGTTTTGTGGTCTGACGAAACCAAGATGGAACTTTTTGGCCTAAATACCAAATGTTACATTTGGTGCAACCAAACACAGCACATAATCCAAAGAACACCATCTCTACTGTGAAGCATGGTGGTGGCAGCATCATGTTGTGGGGATGCTTCTCATCAGCAGGGATTTATGGCACTTGCCAGGATAGAACTATAAGGGAAAATGGATGGAGCAAAATACAGAAAGATCCGGGAGGAAAACCTGCTGCCCCTCTGCAAGAAAGCTGAAATTGGGATGGATGTTCACCTTTCAGCATGCAACTACCCAAAGCACACAGCAAAAGCTACACTGGAGTGTCTAAGGAACAAGAAGATAAATGCCCTTGAGTGGCCCAGTCAGAGCCCCGACCTAACTCCAATCGAAAATCTGTGGCATGACTTGAAGATTACTGTCCATCAACGCTCCCCAGGCAACTTGACTGAGCTTGAACAGTTTTGTACAGATGAATGGGCAAATATTGCCCAATCAAGGTGTGCAAAGTTCGTAGAGACCTATCTCAACAGACTCACAGCTATAATTGCTGTCAAAGGTGCTTCCACTGAGTATTAACTTGTGGGGGGGGGGTGGGGGGGGTACTTATGCACGTAAAAGTTGTGGGTTATGATGTGTAAATAAAAGTAGAAAAAGTCTGATTTAATGACAGGCTATAAGGCAACAAAAGGTGAAAAATTGAAAAGGGGGTGTAGACTTTCTATACGCACTGTATACATTACAGCTACTGCATGCATTGTTTTTTTTTCTTCTCAAGTGCAGTATACACTTTGGGCTTTATAACTTAAATCCACTTTCTAGATTCTCATCGGGCAATCTCAGCATTGACTACCGAACATCATGAGAACTTGTCTTTGTCACCAAATGACTTGAGTGACATCTCTTAAAAGTGGGTTCCTTCACCAGGAAATAAACATGAGACTTTTATAAGTATTTGAAATATTGATGTATATAACCAACCATGGACTGCTTATTTTAGAGCATTGTGGGACAAAGGCCTCGCAAAACTGTCAGGGTGTGTTTGGCACACTTGCCAAGTGTGGGTTGGTGAGAGTGAGCAGTCATGAGTGGAAAATGAACTCTTACCAGCCAGTGAAGAAAGAAGAAGAAAAAAATAACCCCATTTTTAAACCACTTGACCATGGAGCCAGCTTGTGTGTGCAGTTTACATCCGATTCTTTCAAAATCTTTATATTTAAGGACATTTTCAGGCAAAATATACATTTCGCTAAAAATACTTTATTTGACCATAAATTTATGAACAAGTAAGCATACTTGGCATGCTTTGTTGAGAAGAAAAAGAAAAGAAAAAAAGGAATGTATATATCGGAGGTGTGTGTGTGTTCGTTCGTTCATGTCTGACCCTTTCTCAATCTCCACCAAATTTTGCATATGTGCCAGTGGTACTCAGGGTCAGGTCATGGGCAGTAAAAAATAATCCCACCCACCCCAAGGCAATTCGCTGTTATTGTTTGTGTGTGCACATCTGAAAATTATTTAAAAGAAAAAACAAAAAACACACATTAGACAGGAGAAACTGAGCTCAAACAAGGAAATGAGGCCATATGGCTCAACATTACCGTGGTGCACTCTCGGTTTAATATCTGCTACAGCTTTAAACAATCTTCTTGGTGGTTTACTGAAGTCTAAATATCCAGATCTTGATCAGGTGACCCAAATTGTCCCTGATAAGGTGAATGCTTCAGACGAATGGAACGTATTGGTAATTTGCTGAGTGGCACTGTAATTTACTCAGTCGACAACATGTGTTCTTTTGAGACACAGCCATACTACTACACACCTGTTCTGATTGCTTTATAATGGTGCACAACAGGTAGACGTGGAGTCGCTCTGCTGTTGTGCCTGATATCTGCAAAGTGTTCGATATGTGTCTGAGCCCTTGTGTGAAATGTGTGTCTTGGACGTTGAAGGTGTTATGGTTTCTTTGTTGATTACTTCTTCCAGCTCCCCCGTCCTGACTGTCCCCCTAGCCCCTCCTCTATCCCAAGCAAATCTGCTTTCACTTCATCAGGCGGTTTCTGTTGACATCGATGATTTTTAATTTTTTTTTTTTGCCTTCCTGGGAATCTTTCAATTTGAGTAGACATTCACATTGTACAGTTTTACGTGACATGGTGTGCGTCAGCTTGTCTTAAAGATTTGTCAACAACTCCCCTTGTTTCGTTCTTTGACAAACAAAATGGTGGGGAAAACAAAACTGCAACCAGATGGCAAATTCTCCGGGCCAGACGTAACATGGACTTTGATCTGCAGTCTAATGGGCCCAGATTTAATTCGCAACAATGGTTAAAAACTGCCAATGTGCATTTGGGGGTGTTGTGCATGTCTCATTTGTTCCAACAGTGTGGAAATGGTCGAGACTCATTTAAAAGGCTTGCGGAACTCGCTTGAGATTGCTTTCCCGCATCAGAGACGATGATAAATTGGGTTTGAAAATTTTTTTTTTCTTCATTTCGTGTCTAAATGGAAACTTCTGTAGAATGTTCTTTCTCAAGCAATCTGTTATTGGGTCCACGGCACATTATTTTTTTTGGGGGGGCCCTTGATCCAATGGAGTTTGTTTTGTATGCAGCCTCTGGCTGCTGGTTGCATCGCTTTTTTTTTCTAGAAGCATGGCTGTGCCGCCGATGCAGTGACCCTGTTTACCAGTAAGCTGGTCCTCATTTTGCCAAACTCGGAGGGATGATGGGCTGAGTCGACCCACCTGGAGTTATCTCAATGGCGCAACAGGGGCTCAAACTCAAGACCCTAAGATCTCAAGCCGGCCACCTTAACCGTGAAGCCAACACCAAGATTTGCACGGAGTTTGATCGACTGGGTTTCCTGCACACTGTAAGGATGCATGACGATTCTCACGGTTTGAAAGTGCAGTGGAGTTTTGACACTGCACATTCTTTTGCACTAGCCTCCGAGGCCCGTGTGGCCTCGGTGGATGTGGATGTGGATGCGGATGCTCAACGGTTCGAATGGAAAGGCATGCCCGCACCCATCCCCGGCCTAATCGTCCCACAAAGGGATTGTCAGTGAAAAGCTCATTTGTGTTCTCAAAATTGTGCGGTTGAACCTGATCCATGGTACTGCTGGTGTAATTATTTCCTGCTCTGGCCATTAACGACACTATGCCTGGATTGTGTGAGACACCTTTAATAATGTGCAAGAGGAATTTTCTTTTCTCTTTTCCACCAAATGTGCCAAGTTTTGACCTTGTGTATATTTCTTCTGAACACCCTTCTCCTCCCCCCCCCACCTCCTCCCCCCCACCTCCTCCTCCCCCCCTCTCCTCCTCCCCCCCTCTCCCCCTTAATTTCCTTTTATTCTCGTTTTACCGTTTATTGAGCATTAGGGAAAGTCGGTGAGGGTTGAAAGAGGGGTTGGGGGTGGGAGACGGGGGGGATGTGTCAAATTTAACTCTGCCTGTGCCCAAGAGGGTTCTGCTGGTCCTCTGACCATGGGTGTGCCATTACGCAGATTGCATTGCATTGTGTAAGAAGGTGAATAATCTTCAGTCAGTTGTACACCCTCCTCCCTGAGAAACGTGGAATTGTCATTGTGCTCCTGCCAGGCCCAGTCCTGCCTGGCAAGCGATTGTTTGTTTTAAATATGATAGCAAGGTTAAACGTCGAGATGCCACACGGGCTTTGCCAACGACAAGATAAAGTGTGAAAAAAAGTTTGTTTGTGGATGTTTTAATAAAATATATATATATATATATTTTTTTTTTACTTTTACTTTCATGATCTGTATGTGAACTTTGTTTTGGTTGCTGATGAAGACCGAGGGAAAGTTTTGCTTGGGAGTGGAGGGGGGAGGAGGAGGAGGAGGAGGAGGAGGTGGAGCGGTAAGTTGATTGACTTGTGAGTATGGAGGGTTATGGTTTCTAACATGAGGATGGCTTCATCATTGATTTCAGGCCATCGAGATGCCTGCTGATGGGAAATGTGACTCACCCTGTGACTTGATGGGTGTTTGGGTTGAGGGGAAAAGTTATTTTGTTTTTTTTATATGTATTGTTTGGGATGCGTGTCTGTGCTGGTGGAGGAGGCGGTTGAATTGTCAGGTTGTTGTTATGCAAGATCCTCTGCTGTTTACTTGAGTTGATAATTTGGGAAGAGGGTGCTGGGACGAGTTGAGTGCTGATGATTATTGTGTGCATGTTTCAGTTACTCACACATTCCTCGAGTAAAGTTTGGCTCCTTTGTGTCTCCTTTTCACATGATGCATGGAACTTCCATTTTGTGGTGACTTGAAGTGCATTTGATGAAAGGGGAAAGCTGTCTCTCTTCCGAAGGTCGTCAGACAATGGATGTCAGTGTGGCCGAGTAGTGGAACTTTGGTAGAGCACTTTGGTAGAGCTAATAGCAGATGCAGCTGCCAAGAGGAGGAGATGGGGGAGGGCTGCACGAGGGGGCATTTGGCATGTTTAGGCTGAAAGGTCTCCAAGGTGTCACGTCTGGTTGGACTGCTGCAGGGAAGGTGTGGGGGAGGCTCGGGAGGGATTATCCTTGATGGAGTGGGGAATGGGAATGGGGGAAGGGTGGAGTGAAAGGAGCTGCCCAATGAAAATGGGTGTACGATTTGAACATGATGGCATTTACTAACCTTTAAAGTTTCTGACACTTTACTTTGTTAGCCTCCGATCGATAGAGGAAGATGATGCATTCTACATGAAAACTTTTGCAAGTTACTCACAAGACACACACACACATCTCACTCTTCCTGCGCTCTCTGCCATATCACACACACCCTGTGACGGTCGATCGTCTCCACAACAATGGCCTTTAAAAAGAAATGTGTATTTCAAGCTTGCAAGTGACTTTAAAACTCATGCCTCATTTATTTATATTAGTTACAGACTTCTCCCAAGTTCCAAATATGTCTGTACAGCTGTCTTGGATTTCCACCAGGTGTTTTGGTCTTCGTCATGCTTGATGATCATTCCTGCGCGTTGTGAAGTCTAATCATGTGTTTGTCTTTGGAGCGACTTTATCAGACGTTTTATGGCCCGCGTGAACTCCAAGCCCTCACTAGCTCGTCGTAATAATGTAAAGTCTGTTAGACTGCCCAGTGCCTGCCACTGTATGCCAGTGTGGGTTGGCTTTGGAAAATCTCCACGTTGTATCAAGCAAAGTCCACCCTTAATTTACAGAGCAATCCATATTTCAAGTTATTTTCAGGAAGCGTGAGTTTGATGTTTCTGTGTGCCAGCATACATACTTTGAACCACTGTTGCCCCTGGGAGTGCAGGAATGATGGTGACATTGGTTGGACCGCTTTATTTATTTAATTTTTGCAAGTGTGATTATTATTATTATTATTTAAAAAAATTATTTAATTTAATTTTAATTGTAATTTTCTTTCTGCATTTCATGCGAGATGGCAGCACAAAGTATTTTTTTTTAATTTTATTTTAATTTTACTATTTGACACCATGAGGCAGGCAATGTCGAGGTGACTGCATAACCACTCGGTAGGGTGTGAAGTTGATTCTAAGGCCTTACTAGCGGGTTTGGTGTCTGTTCATTGGAGGCATTTATTGTGACCTTGACCTTGTGAAAATGAGCGAATGAAAAATGGTCATTTGGGTCTATTCCAAATGGTCCCCCAATTTGTTTTTTAATTCCTTTCATTTATTTTATTTTATTTTTCTTTTTAACTTTGAAGCATTCGGTGATCTTCTTTGGAGCGTGCTTGAGGGTGTTTTCAAGTATGAACTTGCCTTTCCGAGCTGGTTTCTATTACGCGAGGTCCAAAAAAATAAATAAATGTAGATTAAAAGTTTTGTTTGTTTTGATGGCCTGGCACAAGATGGAATTTTCATTTTCCTGTCGAGCTGGTTCTTTACGAATTCACATTTGTTTGATTGAGCATCTTGTCGAAACAAGTATGCATATGTCTGTGATTTAATAAAGACATCTTGAAGGTCATCTTGGGCCAACGTTGCGCTAATTGTCATGTGCTGAGTAGTACTCGAGGAAGAGCTGCCGATTTGATGTGCAGACCTCTGTGTGCATTGTTTTCAGGGCAGTGTTTGTGTTGCAGGTAATTTTTATTTTGACATTTATTTACTACCTCAGCTATTTATAATTGGCAATTTGTGTAATTTGAACCATCGGTCCTCATCGTTACCGTTTTTCTTATCACACAATGGAACACGTGATGATGGAGGTTTTTGTTGTTTGATGTCTTTCATTTTTGTCTTTTTAGATGCAGATGTCAAGGCTCATGGAAGAGCTGAATGATGCAGGCTGGGGCTCAATGGATTGATGGTGTTGTAAAGCAGAAACGGGGAGACAAGAGCACACAGATGCACCACAGGCTGTGGGTGGAGGTGAGGGGATGTTAGGGAGGGGGTAAGTGCGTGTAGAAACGGGATAAACCATAAGGTGGTGTTCGTCCGCATTCTTGAAAGAGTGGAGCAACAGCACCACACAACAGACTTGGAAAGGTTGTGATAAATATGACGAAGATATCTATGTTTTTTTTTGACCATTTCCTAAATATTTTGACCTGGATTGTTGTTTGCATACCTCCTTGGCCTTTGTGTAGAACATCATTGTAATATATATATATATATATATATATATATATATATATATATATATATATATATATATATATATATATATATATATAAAAATTGGATCGTCTTTGCTTCTGCCAATTAAAACTGGTTCATATGACAGCGTTTGTTGGCGTGTTGTTGTTTAAAAAAAAAAAAAAAAATATATATATATATATTGCAAGGTCCACCACATCTCAGCACTTATGGACATTCCGCTTAGTAACGCCAGTGTGGCTGGCTGGCTCCAGCAGGTCACCCTGTGGGCTACTCGCTCGAGGGAATGTTGCTACCGCCTCATAATTGCAGGTTTTCTCTAAGCGTGTCGATTTCGTGAAAGGCCTGCTTGCACTCGCCAACCCACTGGGCTGCATTCTTTCTTACCTTTTGTTTCTTGATGAACAAAGAGTTAATATGAGTTGCCTTGGCATTAGTAAAGGGTGGGTGTCTGAAGATGAAGCTATTGATTTTTTTTTTCTCTTTTTTTTTTTTTTTTGCCTTTTATTCCCATCGCCACTTAATCCCTCCCCTCGCCATCAGCACCCCTCCCTTAAAACATGTCTGGGGTCATGAACTCCACGAGTCAACCCGGCCCCTGTGCACAACGGGTGATGAAATGCCTTTGAAAGGCCCTTTTGTTTCAAGGGCGTTGAGCTAATGTGGACCCTGTCTGCTACTCCAGGCCTCATTTCTAGTCGTTGTGTTTGAAATTTTTTTTCCCCTTTTTTTGAGCACCCATCTCCGGTATGGGACATCACATGAATTGTAACTTGCAGTATTTTATCCATTGCATGCACGTGCTCGTAGTATCTCTAAGCGCTCTTCATCCCTAAATATTTTATTCACTGCTGACTGCATGCTATAGCTTGCTGGGTGCTTGCTCCACGCCGTCATGGCAGTCATGGTGGAAATCCTTGGCATTTGTTTCTTTTGATTAGGTACCCAAGTACCTGTTGCTGATTAGTGCTTGTTGGCTCGAGTTTTGGAGTGCTCCGTGTTTGTTGAATCGTCTGGGCATTGGTGCAAGGCCTTTTTTTTGTATACAATGTTGAGGCTCGTGCAGCAGCTAGACCACAGAATGGATGAGGATGTAACAGAACGAAAAGAACAGCAGAAATAGAAGGTGTTGGCTGGGGACACTTACCAACAGCAGGGTTGAGGGACAAAATAGAGGGAGACTTGGAGAAATAAGCGATGTTTGAAAGAATGAGGGCATGGGGGAGGACACAGGGGGTGAACAAGATGGATACAGAAGCAAACTCTTGATCACAGAAGTGGAAGGAGAAACTGCAAACCTGGAAACAAGGTGGGCTTGGGGAGGGTTAATGGGGGGTCGAAAAAAATGTCAATTTTCGATGGTGGATGGTGTTGAACAGCTGTCTTGAAACCCTGCAGGGAAGAATGGGATTGAAGAGAATGTGGCCGTTGATTCCAAAGGTGAGAGAAAAAGAGGAACGAATGAGTGGAGGTGAGCGGTGATTCATGATTTTGGGAGTTTGACCAGATGGGAGTTCCTGGCAGACAGTTGAAACACCCTGAAGAAACCTCGGGGGTGTGGGGGAGGGTTGGTTGGGGGGGGGGACAGAGCTTGGAAAGGGCAGAGGGTGCAAGACCAGAAAGGAGTCTGTAGAGGACAAATTTATTTATTGCCTCAACGGGCTGATTCTTGCCTTGGCAGGAGTGAAAGTTCGTTGGGAGGATTTTGATGGAGCTCCCCATTTTTCAGCATGGTGTTGTGGAAATGGTTAAGTTCAAAAGCGGTTATTTATTTATTTGTTTGTTTATTATTCTCAAATGATATGGTACTTCAGCACGAGCTAGACCTTACCCTGTTGTTCAAACTGAGCGTAAAATGTATTTGTCATCTTGTAGCATAGGACGCTTGCTTGTGGTTCTTGATAACCTCTAAGATGCAAATGTATTGATGACTCATTGCCTGCATTGTCATTGAGTTGATGGCTTTTAAAATGGCTCCATTTAAAGTGTGTGCTGAAGTCTGAGTTTGATCTGTTTTATTTATTTATTTATTTTTTCCATAATGTAGCTTCAAACGTTGTACATCTCCTAAAGTGGGTATGACAAGGCAGAACGAGGCTCTCCAGGATGCGAAGTGCTCGTTTTATTTATTTATTTTTTTAAATTGTGGTGTGATTGGAGGTGTTGAATTTGGAGGACAAAGCTGTGATGTTTTCAAGCAGCATTTAAAACATTCCATTTTTTTTTTCATTGTGCTCTTTTCAGAATTGGCGCCGAACCATGAGCAACTTCCATTTAAATAGCTCGTTCATTTCCTGGTATCTCTTTTGATTGTTTTATCACTCAAGTCACTGTTACGGGTAGCGGCGCACTTACCTTCGAGCTGGCTCGTTTGAGTGTGATTCCTGACCTGACTACAAACTGTCCGATTGGTGTTTCACAGGTAGGGCTCCAAAGGCAACCAGTTAACGAGCAGGTGGTATAATCAACATCACAAATGTTATTCTGGTAATCCTGTCTGCGAGTTAATTTGTTGTTGGACGTTAATAATCCCATCGTGTTTTTCATGGAGAAATGTTGAGTTATCTCCAGCATCTTGGTGAAATTATTCCAAATTCCTGCCACTTTCAGTGGAACGTCAGGCCTGGCATCATGTTCATAAAAGGCCTGGGACAAAAGCTTTCCCCCCCCGCCCCCCCCCCCCCCGACAAGCTTGGAATAATTGGGACCATTAATGAAGTAGTCACTGATTGATACTGGTGTGATGCCAGTTTTCTCCACTTTCAGAGTGCATGTCTTGCTTTAGCTGCTTCTGTTTTATGACTTTTCATGTTGACCATTGCTTTTGGAATGACATTGACCCAACGTTATTGTGTACCAATACTTCGGTTAGCAATGCCGCCATTTCATCTTTGTTTCTGACAATGTTATCTGACAATCTGACAGGTCACAGTGCCTTGTTTTCAATGCTCATGTGAGACGGGACGGTCGTGTCACGTGTGAGATTGCATACCGAAAGAATATGACTGATGCTTTGTATAAAGTCGACTTTGCATAACCTGAATTTGTCCATTTAACAATGTGCTACCACAGCCGTTCGTTCGTGTAGTGTCCTTGATCATAAGCATTCATCTCGTTCTCCATCCTGATTCCGTTGCTCGCTCCGCCATATCATTAGCCTTTCTTATCTATTTCCGGTGTGTTGCAGGGGAGCAGTCTCCTCTAAGCAAGGATGAGCAAGTGAGCTTGGCTCTCATCCAAACTTCACCATGGACTTTTGATGGGAGGTATTTCTTGAAAGGCGACATCTCTAAACATTAGCTTTTGTGCAAAATGGGCGTTTTGCATACCTGGCAAGCATGTCACTTTCGAAAAAAAAAAAAAACCCACACAAAACAACAAATGATTGCTTTGTTAACTTGTTGAATAGTTTAAGAAATGTGAATTCGGAACACATCTTCCACTTCTTGTATTTCACCATATTCCCCTCGCAGGTCAATGTGTAAGACGTTTTATTTATTTATTTATTTACTTTTTTGTGAAGGCTGAAGGACAATGTTGCACGTGTGTGAAGGACAAGGACATGAAAGTACTACAGACAAATCAAATCCGGGCCATGGGATTACAAGGTGCAATCGCTTCATCTCTCGAGGTCCAACCAAGCCGACGATTTAATTTGATCGAATATTTGTTCCTTATTTATTTTTTATTTGTTTCTTAACAAAACAAAAGACTCTTTTGGACAATGAAATTGGGGCAGAAATGAAGATTGTGTAATTCTGCCTGTAGCATACGTCCATAATGCTGGCACAATCACCGGATACATGCAGTACATATTTCAAGAAATTTTCATACAGCAGAGGCCTTTTGGCCCATCATGCCTGTACTTTGTTCACACCCAATTAATGTGATTTGTCAAATTATTTTCCATAAGTAGTGGCCATATTCTCTCACCATGACCTAATTTCCACCTCCCGTTACCAATCCCATTTGATATTTCGGCAGCGAATTTAACCGGGGCACAGACACACATTGGCCTACTCTTTTCAAGTGATGCAGTGGGATGTCTAAAGTCCACAACATGAATGTAGATGGGCGAGCTGGTTTCAAGCCCCCCATCCAAAGGGCAGCAGTTTTAGTCCGATTCGACTCCACGGAGGAACGGACCAATGACGCGATGGCTCCCTCCTCTGAAAAGCACTGCACATTAACGACTGTTTGGTGAAGCACAGTCTTTTTGGGGATCAAATCATTGAGCAGAGACAATCTGTCGGTTAAAAACACCACCCTTTGAGCTATCTTGCCGCTAACGATGTTTCTCATTTTGCCTTTTTTATTTGTAGATTTATAATACAAGCTACTTTCAAGGAGCTTCAATGCAGGAGGAGGCATTGGTTGGCCCATCAAGCCTGTGCTATGGTTGCCAACCTATGGTTGTTTGTTCATGCTCTATCTTTTTTAAAGGCTGAGCATCAAGCAAGGAACCAGTACTGAACATTTTTAAAGTCTTTGGTATGACTCGACTGGGGCTCGAACCGCCGACCGAGGCCCGGAGCGGATGTTCTAACCATTATGCCACCGAGTCTGGATAATTCCCCTATAAATTTAGTTTATTCAGTGATTAAAGGGGAACCCAAACGCTCAGACCAACTCGATGCTCATCTATCCATCGATACCCCTAAAAATAGAGATGAATGTGTCTTTTTGCGATTTATAAAGTTGGTCATTTTGCGATTAAAAGTCAAAATCTTCTTCATGTTTCGCCGCGACGTCGCACCCGAGAATCGACCGCCATATTCGTACTGCCTACGGGTTACATTGCGGTACGATTTAACTCAAACGACGAATGATTTTCAATTTTATACAAATATGCCAAGTCGATGCATCGTTGTTTGTTGTGTAGTGATGTAAACCGAGGTGGTTTCATGCTACACCAATGGCCGAACTACCTGAAGTTTGCCATAGTTGGACGAGGTTGGTCCGAAATACCCGAGGCCGACAAAATGTTTGCTTTTGTTCTCTGAACATTTTACAGACCACTGTTATGAAACGACAGAGATGGCTAGATCTTGTGGGTATCCACCACGATTGAGAGAGAGGGGATGTCATCCCCACGATTATGTGGAAGAAACAGCCGTCGCTCAAAATCATGACCCCATTTCGACCCAACTACCAGCACATGTACATGGGTGACTGCTCCCCCCTCCACCATGTCCCCATAATCCCCCACCCCCCCCCCCCCACAGCACCACTCCCCCCTCCACTCGGGCAGGACATTGACATGACACGGACACTGCATGGCCACAGACACAAATGGCGTCCAAGGAAAGTATGAAACAGGATGATCTCATAACATACAAGACACCCGGTCAGCCTGTGACGGTGGGACAAAGCACTAGTCGGCCATTTTATCTGCGGTTGCCGTGCCGTGTTTCTGCTGGAGTAGTATAATCAATTTATCAATTATTACAAATCCCTTATAAGTTGTCAATGAATGGAAAAACAAAACCTGCTCATCTGTATTGAACATGCAACCGGTGTTTTCATCTTCACCAACACTTCCATTGTCGCCATCTTTGTCTGAATTGTTCGCATGAGGCTCGGGATGATTCTGCTCCACAATTCTCCCGAAAGCGTTTCCATCACTAATTTTGTCTCCAATGGTTTCTTCAAAATCCCACTGATCAGATTCAATATTCTGATAACCTTCAGAAGTGCGAATGATGGTGGATCGATATCGGAATCCGAGCTCGAAATCTAATGTTTCTTTATGTAAGCCACCATTTGGATCGAGGTAGGTTCAAGGTGTGATGTCATGAGCAAAATTGAAAGTAGACACTTTAGGGATTTTTTTCAGCACTTTGTGATTGGCAAAAAACAAAATTGAAATTTTTTTTTCCGTTAAATTAGACCCTGACGAATGATTTTCAATGGTTTTCAGATTTTTAACCTCTGCCATCTTCGAAGATGGATGGAGGTTACTGTTTTCACCCCTTTCTGTTTGTTTATTTGTTTGTTTATTTGTTTGTTTGTTTGTTTGTGAATAGTATTACGGAAAAACTCCTCGACGGATTTCGACGAAACTTGGTGGGGGGGGGGGGTTAGGTATGGTCCAAGGATCATGCCATTAAATTTTGGACTTGTTCCCCCCCCCAAAAAAAAATTGTTCGAGAAATTTTTTTTTTGGCATTTCTACATGTTTTAAGTGATTTCCAACCCCCCCCCAAAATTTCCCTCCCCCCAAAAAAATTATTAGAGAAAATTTTTTATTTTTTTGCATTTCTACATATTTTAAGTGATTTCCAACCCCCCCCAAAAAAATTGTTTGAGAAAAATCTTTTTTGCATTTTTACATGTTTTAAGTGATTTCCAACCCCCCCAAATTTTTTTTTACCCCACCCCCAAAAAAGAATTTTTTTTTTGGCATTTCTGCATGTTTTAAGTGATTTCCACCCCCCCCCCCCAAAAAAAAATTGCGAGAGAAAAAAACATTTTTGCAACTTTTTTTTTCAACCAAATTTCGATTTTTTTTTCTTCTGCATTTGTACATGTTTTAAGTGATTTCCAACCCCCCCCACCTCCAAAAAATGGAGAAAAGAACTATAACTCTGTCAGCACTGTTGACATCATATTTAATGAATAGGATATATGGTTCACTTGAGTGACCCAGCAGTATTGGCGCCGGAGGTTTTGCACTCTCCCGAGTGCTCCCCCTCTAGTTTTTTTGAGTTTGGGTTCCCTTGGTGTGGTAATTAAAGCAATATATATATATATATATATATATATATATATATATATATATATATATATATATATATATATATATATATATTTAACCTCTGCCATCGAAGATGGACGGAGGTTACTGTTTTCACCCCTGTCTGTTTGTTTGTTTGTTTGTGAACAGTATTATGGAAAAACTCCTGGACGGATTTCGACGAAACATGGTGGGGGGATTAGGTATGGTCCAAGGATCATGCCATTAGATTTTGGACTTGATCCAAAGTCCAATATGGCCGCAATGGCGGGCATTTTGAAAAAATATTTGAATTTTTATTTTTTATTTTTATTTTTTGCATTTCTACTTGTTTTAAGTGATTTCCAACCCCAAAAATTTCGATTTTATTTGAAAAATATTTGAATTTTTTTTGGGCATTTCTACATGTTTTAAGTGATTTCCAACCCCCCCCAAAAATTTGTTAGAGAAAAAAAACAAATTTTGCAACTCTTTTTTTTCAAAAAAATTTCGATTTTATTTTTTAGGCATTTCTACATGCGCGTCGATCTAGTTTAGTTTATTCAATCGTGGTTCAGTAGAGTCTGATCCGTTTTGACCTACAATGAATAGGATATCAGGTTCACTTGAGTGACCCAGCAGTATTGGCGGCAGAGGTTTTGCACTCTATCGAGTGCCCCCCCTCTAGTTTTCCTGATGTTTCACAATGGATGTAGTAAATGTGTGCACAGTTGCATGCATGCATGCTTGTTTTTGTTTTTATTTATTTATTTATTTATTTGCCTCAGCTTTGGTCAACATATCTTATGTGTACATGCATCATATACCAACCAGTAAGGCTTCCGCACACTGGCGAATATTTAACAGTTCGTTTGCATAGCCTTGCACTGACAGGTTAACTTAGAAGTATGTGTACTCACATTTGAGCCGTCTAGTCTTGTCCGGGTTCGAATCTCAACCCAGTTCTAAACTGTCAACCTGGTGCTTGGCATGCAGGGCAAGGCATCGATGTGTGGACGATAAGCCATAGGACCCATATACCAGCACTGATCCTTGGTGGACCTTCAAAATCCCATGGTGTCTTTCACGGCCGAGTTGACGAGTTATCGCCGGCATTCTAAACAAATTCCAAATTCCTGATAAAATTCTACCACCAACCTGCACATTGCCAGCATGATGAGTATGCCTCTGTCCCCAACGTGAGTAAGAGCGAGCTGAGGATTTCATCCTGTGGAGGACTAAAAAGATGATGATGATGTATCCATAGGCAGTGATATACTTTATTGTTTGAGAAATTGGGGAGTACCACCTTAAATTCATACATTGAGCCTTTAACAAGGAAATGTAAGACATAAAACGACTCGTCGAAGAACAAATTGTGCATTATTCCCAGAGTGTTTTTGAAATTTGGCAAATTTGAACCGAAGTATCCTTCTAACATGCTGGTAAAACATAAAATTTCAGCAATTTATATCTGGATGACTTTTAACATGAGAAGTTGGTTGTTGTTTATTTTATTTTATTTTTATTTTATTTTTCCATCGTGTGGTTTAAACTTACCCTTTCACCCCCTGTCTTAATTTTGATTAACGTTAATATCTTGACATTGTGGTTAAATTTTTTTTTTGGAGCATTCTTGCACTTCTCTTATATCATGGTCATCCTTCTGTCTGCAGCCAGTGGCTGTGTGATCTAATGAATCCGCTAGGATGTTAAGAAGGATGCTTCTGTGGTTCATTTACATATTTTGTTTTCAAACTGGGCAAAAATGTAAAATTCCACCCAATCTTCCAACCGGACATCCTTTTCTCTTTCTTTTTTCTTTTATTTTTTCTTTTTTTTTTTTCTTTCCTTTTAATTGTTTGTTTTCTTTTTGAAATGAGTGTGGATGGGAACATACTCTGCTTACAATGTATGTTTGAGATGATCCTGATGGAGGAATAAATTGGTCATCGTTCCCAAAGAATAGTTGAGCCGAATGCATCCAGAGTTGTTGAGAATGTTTATGAAATGCTCATCCAGCACTTACCACCCACCCTCATTTTCTTTTATTTATTCATTTATTTATTTTGCAGCTGTACTTTCCTTTTTTCTTCTTTTTTATTTTTAAAACTTCTCCCACATTCTTGAACTGTTGTGATCTCTGTGCTTCCTTCTCCATCTCCCCCATTTATTTATTTATTTATTATTTATTATTTTTTAAAGTCTCATTGCCGCTGCACGGTTTCATTCTGATCGATGCTCTCATTGATCATTGTGGTCATCGTCGTGCTGCTGCTTTGCTTGGGCATAGTTCCTGGAGCCATTGTATTATGGGACTGTTCGACCTCTTGTTGAGCTAATCGCCACACGTTTGGGCCTTCCTTTGGAATGTGGACCTGTGCAGCGGAGGTCACACCCACCGGATCACCAGTTCATTCTTGGTGCAGCATAACAACCTGGATCAACCATGCCACAGCCCCTGTTGTGCTTTATGAGGCAGAGCTAGCTGCAGTGCAGATTTAATGACATTTTTGTATAGGACTAATGTGACTTCTTTTTTAAAACCTTAAGTACAATCGTGCTTCAAAGACCTTTGGTGCTCATTAGCATGACAGCCGTGCTGGTTTCTCCATAGGGTGGTGCAAATCCTATTCGAAGTTTCCAAATTAAATGATCTTTCTTTCTCCAAACCTTTCGCTTATTCTTTTAATCTTTCCTTTAATTCATCTCTCTTTGTCCTGTGGACATCATGAATTTGAGCTCATTATAAGTTTAAATGGAAATGTTTTTAATAATAGTAACGGTCTTTGTTATCGGTCATTAGTGGAGACTCTCCTGAAAGAGTTGAAAGGATGCTGCTGGGCTTGCATGACTATTTGTCTTGGCTGCATGGCAGGTATGGTGGTTGAGTTTAAGTAATTGCAAAGTATTCTCCCTTGGAATGGTTTTCAAGGCGAAATGTAAGTGGGAAGTTTGAATTTGGTTTTTCTCACTGCACCACCTCTGTGGCACCTTTGGCTATTTGAGATGCCGTTTGCCCTTGGGATTATTGTCGTGGTAGTTTGCCAGGCGGTGTGGCACCTTTTTGTTTCCTTATTTGCTTGAGACCCTTGGCTGTAATAAGGCACTCTGGGGTTGCTGGGTTACCCAGAGCTGCTAATTAAGAGTCATGGAAGCTTGAGGAGGGGGATTATTTCTCAGACGTGGGCAAGGTGGGGGTGTGACGTCCTTTGGCCTGCAGATAATATCGTAGCTTTTCTAGGCGTCAGGCCCGGACTTGCCCTGCAAGTCTCATCGGTGGTTCACGGATTACAATTGGTCGTCTCGCTTCCTTTGTCGACAATTATGCTGTACATCATGCTGTGCTTTGATTTGTGCAAATGCTTGGCACATTTTGTTGTTGGTTGTATTTATTTATTTATTTATTTATTTATTTATTTATTTTCATTGATTCTCAACTGTTGACTTCCTTCAATGACTTGACTCTGAAATTACCTCCAATTTTACTCTGCTCTCCACATTTGAGCTTCATGTTTTGATGTATTCACGAATTTGGAACCGATGTTCTGAGCGTGCAGAATTTGGTGAGATTATTATTTTTATTTTTCTCAAAACGTTATTTTGATTCGGTTTTAATTTTATCCTGGGAATCCCGTCTGCTGTGACGTCCTATCTTACACACAGTTTTGATTTCCGTGTTGAGGAGCAAAAACACACACACACACACCTTCATTACGACGCTTCTCATGTCGAGAGGACTTTCAGAACAAATTGGGTACGAGTATGCCAACATCAGACTCGCCTCACAACGCAGTCCCACAATACACTCCTAAATACTGGCCCCACCCCCTCCCACTGTCCATCTCCCTGCCCATCCCCTCTTCCCCAGCAGTCTTGCAGCTGTGACCAAATTTAGCAATTCTTCTGGGACATGCAGCATGGAAACTTGGTTGGCCGTGTCGCAGAGGTCCGGTTGGACAGCCGTCTCTGGCCTTCCTGTTTTGTGTGGGCCGTGAGAACAGGTCCGGCCCGATCCTAGCCCGGCGGCCCCGGCCGGGAACAACGTGCCATTTCTGCATCCGGTTTGTGGAATTCGGGCACACGCCTCTTTCTCCATCACCCCTGAGGCTCCTCACACTTCCACTTCCAGCATGGAGAAAATTTGCTTGGCCTATATCCTCCTCTTTATATAATTGCTTGGTGTTTGGAGCTCGTATTTAATTGTCTTTACGACCCATCTTTTTATTCTGGCTTGTGGAATTTTTATCTCCCTCAAACGGGCTTTGCCGGAGGGGCCTCAATGCCACTTTTGAATGTGATTTAATGGGGCTCCAGATGAGATTACAATTAATTGAGAGTTTTGGCTTTTCTCTGTCAGGATATTTAATAATGAGTATCATTCCTTGTCATTATTTAATTAGGACATAACAGGAAAGGGAGAAGGCTGGTGCTGTTATATCAGGCACGGGCTGGTTGTAACATTGAAGGGTAATTAGTCGAATATGTGCTTGGTAATAACAAGATAGACTGTTGTTTATTATTTATTTTTTAAATGAGCAGGAATTAGGTTTCTGTAATCACATTATCACCGATTTGGGGCAGCCTTTACTCTGTGATAAATCGCTTTGCCTTAATTGATGGCAATAAATTGATGTATGTTTTATGAACTGCCTTGGCGTTATTAATGTTTTTTATATATATATATATATATATATATATATATATATATATATATATATATATATATATATATATATATATATATATATATATATATATATATATATATTCCTTGTACGTCGTGTCTGCGTTCCATGCATGTGATTCAACCCGTTTGCTTTGTTATAATTATTAACAGTTCTCCGTTGCCTGGCCATTTGCCAACGGCATGGTCTGACCGAAGCTATGCTATGAGCCCACGTTTGCCGACCGTTGCAGTCGAGTCGCAGTGGGAGACTGCTGACCCTCTGGGCAGGCATTTGTGTGCACTTTGCTGATCTCAGGACAGTGCTAATAGTACCTTGAATGGTTCTGCCATGCTGGTATACATTTACAGGAGCCAGCTATAGACACCGATACTTTTTGTCCCTTTGTATTTTCCAATCCTCATCTTTGCAACGCAACCCATTTCTTATCTCTCCTCCCTAATGTGAACTTTTCTTTTGATTGGTGACAGTGTGAAGCAGGTGCAGTCGCCTCTCTGCTGGCAGCCTTCGAGTGCGACTGCCATAATGCGTCTCGTTGTTTCGTCCTGAGTGCGTTGGCAGGCGGTTTGGTAGGACAGGGGCAGTTTTTGTGCCCTTGTGGTGTGCCGCCCCCATCTCCGGCATGTGCCACATCTGTGCAAAGAATGATATTTGGCTCTACTGGCGCCATTCGGCAAGCAGGGCAGAACCCTAGGGCCAAAGCCCTCTGCCACATGAGTGATGAGGCCCTGTGCTTAAGTAGAAATCGAGACGTAGCATATTGCGGAGGCAGCATTAAATGCCTTTGAGCACGGCGGGTGGAGGCCACTGGCCAAATAAGTACAGCTTTGCTCTTAATTTGCAACCCATGTGTTTCCAGGCCGTGTAATGCGATTTCTGCATCTCACATCAGAGCTTTTCGTGGAGTGCCTTCATAACGACTGCCCACATTCGTGGTGTTGCTGGGGAGCTAATGGCTTTTTTGCACTTGACTGCAGCATTTTCTTCCATATACTTTAATAATCTGTGCCAAATTGTCCATTGGTTGGCTTTTCGGCCACCTCATTGCCTGACACAAACTGTGCTGCTTGGTCATCGGTCAATGCCTGGTGGGCACTCTTGTTTTATTGGATACCCCGTGTCATTGATATGACGAGCATGCATTGCTTACAGCTGTAACAATCTTATTCCTTGAGGAGGGGGCAATAAACAAACATTTAAATTATCAAAAAAAGCTTTGAGGTTTTGTCTGGTATGTTATTTTTTGATGACTCATGCATTTGATGTAATTGACTGGGATGTATAGAAGTTTTGCTTGAGTACATTGCCAAAGACAAGTTAACCAATTAACATTTTATTCGTAACTTTGAGCTTTTCTTTTGCACAGGACCTCTCTCGATGCCCTGAGATGATCATCATCTTGCGTGACTGTCATGGATATGCAGGATGGCCCGCCAGCTGGTGTGGATACCTCAAAGAGCATCCAGGCGACTGATGCCGATATCAGTCGTGTGACCACCCCATGTGTGGTCGCTATGGAATCTCCTGAGAGCCAGACAATGCTGTCGGCCTCAGAAGAAGAAGAAGAAGAAGAAGAAGAAGAAGAAGAAGAGGAGGAGGAAGAGGAAGATTGTGGGAAAAGTGAGAGTACTGGATGGGTGTGGAGTGGAAACAACCAAGAGTCGCCAATCCCATTGCTAACAAAAGATGCATCCAGTCAATCTTCGGTGGAATCGTCACCATTTCTGGGCGATGGAAGTGAGCCGTCGGATGGTGAGAGCGATGCGGATGACTTTGTGGACCATGGTGATACTGCCATTGCTTCTAGCTGCAGGAACATGGATGGCGTAAGACGTGGCACACCCAAAGCTAGAGAGCAGGTCTTTGGTTCTGAACACAGCATAAATCCAGCACGACTGACGACATTGCTGAGCAGTTGGAGGAACCGGGGCACAACTTGTGGAGGACTTCTGGCTCAGTACTTCAGCCCAATATGCCATGCTTTCCAGGTGTATGATGTGCGGCAAGATGCAAGCAGCACTTCAGCTGATCAGGAAGCAGGCATTGACCAGGATAAAGAAAAACAGCAGGGAAGTGAGTGTTGCCAGGACAAAGGAGGCTCTCTAGATCTCTCAGAGTTTGATGACTCTGGCATATCTGATGCCAAGAGCAAGCCAGTGCTCATGTGTTTGCCTTGTGAATTAACATTTGGTCACATGCGTTCCTTTGTGACACACGCAATCCTTGACCATCGGATTTCACCCAACACTGAGGAGCGTCGTCTTCTCTCTGACAAGTGCACCTCAGCCATCGTACAGTTGTATGGCAAAGAGCGCAAAGCGCTCATCAGCTTTTTGCGCCCTTGCCTTCAGAGGCATGCACGCCGCATGGCAACCCACCAGTTTGCTGTTTCGGGCAGTTTGCCAATTATGCCAGATTCTTGGGACCACTCGGATGTAGACGCTGAGTCTGGAACTGAGGAACTGCTGCACAGACTCACTGCATTAATGCCCACTGTGTCTCCCTCACCACGGCTTCTGGCAGAGCAGCAAAGTGATGTGGACGTGCATTCAGTGAGCAACGGTAGCGACCGTGGCTCACTTGGTGAGCAAGAAACCAAAGAGTGCAGTGAGAGTTCAACTGATGAGCAGATGGGGGAAGACGAGGGGGAAGAACAGGACAACGATATGGATGACTCAATTGTTGTTGCTCAAGCACAACAGATGGAAGAAGAATCTGTGATGGGAAATCACGCTGTATACCAAAGAGCTCCTCTCTCTGCAGCTTCAAGGGATAATGGTAAGTTGACCCCTTGCAACTAGTCACTTGGCATCAGAAGTCATGGAAAGTCAATGAGGGCTTATCTTTGTGCTTGTGATGCAAGTAGATATATCATGCGAGTTTATTTTTTCGTGGGTATAGAAGTCTCGGAGACCCAAGACCTGTTGTGCACACACCATAGTAGAGCAATGATGATGCTTCAAGTGCGAGGTATCAATTAGTCCAACATGCAACTTTAGAGCACACTCTGAAATGGAACTGCTGGGTCGTTGGCAATTTCGGGTGGAGGGGATGTCCTAGAGGTATGCACACTCACCACTAAGCTGTCTCGCCTGGGTTAGAATCCCGACCAAGCTATAAACTGTCATCCCGATGTTTCACAGGCAGGGTGATTCATCGATGTGTGCGCCGTCCCCCGGGTGGCTGTTAAACGGGCGTCCCGTCTGCCAGAATTAGTTGGTGGACGTTAAAGATTCCATGGTGTTCTTCACAAAGAGTAGGTGAGCTATCGCCGGCATCATGAACAAATTACTGCCTTTACCAACAGAGAGAGCATTGCATCAATGGCACAGCCACGCCCTCAGCCAATGATGCTACCCCCACAGCCTTGTGCTGCATACGAACGCAGAAGTAGTCAGGCAATCTGAGGAACATCTGGATTTGAATCGTCCGCATGAGCTTGCACCAGGTCAATCCAATACACAGGGTGACCTCGAAGCAAATTGCAATGACGACGGTGAAAAAGTCTTCCGTACCAACGCGTTGTGTGTGCTCTTTGTTGCGTCTCTCGACTTGGAGAATCATGGCTCTTTCCTGAAGCAGGTTGTCCCTGAGACGAGACTGTGACTGATGGTTTGCTACTGCACAGTTCATCGAATAGTCTTGGCCAGGAAGCTTGCCAATCGTCCTGCGACGTAGACAACTGCAGCTGACTCAAATTGGAAAGGTAGCTCCCAGACGAGGACATTCAAAGGTTCCACCCAAGATTGGGGATGCGAGCAGAATACTGAGTGACGGCTTCATTTTGATTCGACCCTCTGTAAGAGAGCAGTGCACGTTTTTTTTTTTTTTTTTGAATACATTTTAAAACATTTTTCCCCCCGTTGGTCCAGCTGCCATAATTTTGGATTTGACTTTCTGCTTCGCAGTCGTGGGTTTGGGATTGTTACCTCGTACAACTGAAAGTGCAAGATTTCCCCATGGATCTACCTTTTGATGTGGAGTTCGTACATTTGAATGAATGCAAATTCATTTTGCTGAATAATAAGTAGTCTCCCCACTCCCGCCCACAAAAAAATGACTCGGTCTGAATATTTCATTTCGTGATTTCTAAAATGTCGTTAAATAGTAGTTTCCTCGGACAAATTGGTCCTTTTTATTAATAATAATAATAATAATAATAATAATCCTTGTATCTGCGCATGTCGTGTGCATGTATCGACAGTATTTTGTATAATTCTGGAAGCTGAGGAAAGACTGGGTATAAAATGCAATTATAACACTTGATAGAATCACATCTTGTGTCTAAAAATGAAATGCTCCACAGTACAGTCACATGTTGATGTTGTTTGCTGTGATTGGTTGTCACGCAAGAAATCAGAACGTGCCACACCTGCACAAGGACTATAAAGGTATCAAGGTGGTGTGATGTAGTACGTGGTGAAAGGTACGGCTCCTGGGAAGGAAATATCACATGACAAGTGTGTAGAAATGAAAGCGTTAGGCACGAGTCGTGAAAGGCGACTGAAAGTAGCGGCAAATTGCATTCCGAATTCATGTTTCTGCAGGAGTTGCATGTCGGACTCTTAAGGGGGGGGGATACATGAAACGGATACTGCTAACGATGGAAGCTGTCGAGGAAGAAAACCCCCAAAACTCTCCAAAAGTGATGTTAAGTACCTGAGAGCAGGTTCTCTGCGTGATCGGTGAGGATCCAGTCAAGATCTTGCGAAGGATTTTGCTGAAGTCGAAGTGTTGATGTTTCTTCAAGAACAGTAAGATGCACATTAGTGCACATTTTGATAAGTGGTCTCGGTGGATGTGTTGCTGCCTGAAAACCGTTACCGAGGAGAAACAAATGGAGAGGCAAAGGCTCCTCAGTCCTGCATACCGTCGGGCTGCAACCGACAGTGTGGAGTTGCCTTCACTAGCTACGACCTCTATTTCTATACATTTGTCATGTGATATTTCCTTCCCAGGAGCTGTTATGTAGTATTATTCACGCATTCACCCCCACGGGAATGATATCGTCAGTCTACTTTAATAGTCCTTGTGCAGGTGTGGCACTTTGGGTGCTCACATGATGACCAATCGCAGCGTCATATGTCAACATGTGATTGTAATGTGGAGCATTTCATTTTTTTTTATCTCACCTGGACATTAGTCAGGTGAGCTTATGTGATCTAGCAGTGCCCATAGGTGATTGAGTGAGTGAGTCGGTCAGTCCGTAAACACCAGTCATTATCGCTTGAAGCACACAAGCAATTTTGATGAAACTTGGCCCCAAGCTTCATATCTGATGCCTTAACGAAGGTGTAATGATCGCATCAAAATCTGTGCTCATTAAGGGGTCTAAAGGGGTTTTTATTTGACCCACCCAACCTATTTGCTCTCCATCAAAACTACACACACGATTCCGATTAATCTTTGGACCACAACCTTCATCACCTGTAATGTACTGAAGTGTATCGACTGAATCAAAATCTGCACACATTAAGGACTCTATTGGGGGGGGGGGTGGGGGTGCTGGCGGGGGGTTGAAACCTCCGAGATAGGTATTTGCTCTCTTCTCCAAAACTACACACACAATTTTGATGAAACTTGACCACAACCTTTACCACTTGTGATGTACCTAAGTTTCTTCACGGCATCAAAAAAAATTATTCGTCCAAGGAAGTCTGTGGGGGGTTTGAGTGACTGTTGTTCCTGATCCAGGTGAGCTTCAGGACAGGTGGTCCTATTTTTTTCTATCACATGCTGTTTGCATTTTATACCCACTTTTATCATAGGCTTCCATAATTATCATACACAGACACATACACATACACATACATACGCATGCACATACACACAGTATTAGATTTGGCTCTGACTCGTGCCATTTAAATACAACAAACACTTTTGAATTGTCGAACATTTGACCCCCAATTAACCCCTCCCCCTACCCCCTACCACCAAGGAGAACCCCCCCCCCCACAGAAATTTCTTCAATTTAATCTTGTGTAGGGTTAATAATAAAAACACCTTTATCGGGTCAGTGAGGCAATCAGAACATATGTATGTACTGATTAGGTAAGTTATGTCCACGATGGGCCTGATGTTATGATTGTCAAATGATTTGTTTGGGAAATCTACTAATTGGAAAATCATTAATGTATGAGTTCACCTCCCACCCCCCCCACCCTCTCCCACACTGTTCCACATTGAGAGTGAGTCATTCTGTTCTGTGAAGGGTTGTGTGACAGTGCGTTTGCTAAATGTAAGCTGCCTGATGACATTTCTTGCCCTTAGGACGGGAAACCATCCGGGATGGAACAATGTGCTGGGGAGACACCCGGGTAAGGAGAGCCGTCTGGTCGCACATCCCATTTCGCACTATTTTAATGGAAGTTAAAGGGACAGTCTTTCTTTTCGGTCATTTATGTTCCAAACCATTGCATCGAATTGTCGCCATACTAAAGTGGTGCCTTCTTGATGAGAGTCGTGCAAAGCAGGGTTTAAAAAATTTTTTTTCTCTCTTCAAATGGTCATTTTATTGGACTCGGTGGTGCAATGGTTCACGCGTCCATTCCGAGTCTTGTAGGTCGGTGGTTCGAACCACAACCGAGTCATACCAAAGACTTCAAAAGTGGTACGTGCTGCTTCCTTGCTTGGCGCTCAACTTTTAACAGGACAGAGCACAGACAGATGACAATATGTTGCCAATCATTGTTGATTTTTGATGGGTCGAATGGCCTGCATTGAAGTTCCTTGTAGATGAACTTGTGTTATCATAATATTAATCCAATTGACTTGTTATAGGTGGAAATATTTTTGTTTTGTATTTGTCACAGGAAGTGATCAAGGTTAACTCCCCTTCAACATGGGTTTTATGATCTGGCCCAAAAGCTCACACTGTTCAGTGTTTGTGATCTGGCCCATAAGCTCACATTAAGGACTCTATTGGGGGGGGGGAGGGGGAGGGGTGCTGTTGGGGGGTTGAAACCTCCGAGATAGGTATTTGCTCTCTTCTCCAAAACTACACACACAATTTTGATGAAACTTGACCACAACCTTCACCACTTGTGATGTACCTAAGTTTCTTCACGGCATCAAAAACACGATTCGGTGTTTTTGATCTGGCCCATAAGCTCACACTGTTCAGGGTTTGTGATCTGGCCCATAAGCTCACACTGTTCAGGGTTTGTGATCTGGTCCATAAGCTCACACTGTTCAGGGTTTGTGATCTGGTCCATAAGCTCACACTGTTCAGGGTTTGTGATCTGGCCCATAAGCTCACACTGTTCAGGGTTTGTGATCTGGCCCATAAGCTCACACTGTTCAGGGTTTGTGATCTGGTCCATAAGCTCACACTGTTCAGGGTTTGTGATCTGGCCCATAAGCTCACACTGTTCAGGGTTTGTGATCTGGCCCATAAGCTCACAGTGTTCAGGGTTTGTGATCTGGCCCATAAGCTCACAGTGTTCAGGGTTTGTGATCTGGCCCATAAGCTCACAGTGTTCAGGGTTTGTGATCTGGCCCATAAGCTCACACTGTTCAGGGTTTGTGATCTGGCCCATAAGCTCACACTGTTCAGGGTTTGTGATCTGGCCCATAAGCTCACACTGTTCAGGGTTTGTGATCTGGCCCATAAGCTCACAGTGTTCAGGGTTTGTGGTCTGGCCCATAAGCTCACAGTGTTCAGGGTTTGTGATCTGGCCCATAAGCTCACACTGTTCAGGGTTTGTGATCTGGCCCATAAGCTCACAGTGTTCAGGGTTTGTGATCTGGCCCATAAGCTCACACTGTTCAGGGTTTGTGATCTGGCCCATAAGCTCACACTGTTCAGGGTTTGTGATCTGGCCCATAAGCTCACACTGTTCAGGGTTTGTGATCTGGCCCATAAGCTCACACTGTTCAGGGTTTGTGATCTGGCCCATAAGCTCACAGTGTTCAGGGTTTGTGGTCTGGCCCATAAGCTCACAGTGTTCAGGGTTTGTGATCTGGCCCATAAGCTCACACTGTTCAGGGTTTGTGATCTGGCCCATAAGCTCACACTGTTCAGGGTTTGTGATCTGGCCCATAAGCTCACACTGTTCAGGGTTTGTGATCTGGCCCATAAGCTCACACTGTTCAGGGTTTGTGATCTGGCCCATAAGCTCACACTGTTCAGGGTTTGTGATCTGGCCCATAAGCTCACACTGTTCAGTCTCGAGAGAACCGGGGATTGTATGTTCTCAATTTTTGCGGTCTTTGTGACTCGAATAGAAAACGAGTTTTTTTTTTTTTTCTTTCCTCGTGGAGAGTGTGCTGTGACCTTGTTGTCCGTGAGCACGGGCGTGTTGGCCTCCGTTCGTACATCTGCCTGTTTCCTGTTGTGGTTTGGCACACCCTCTTACATAGTTTTCAATGTGCTGTAATTAAGAGCTTCACGGTTTCTATCATAAGCAAAAGGCGTTGATGATGTGTATATTTTGTTGTCACTGCTGTGGCTTTCGGCACAGTTGCTTCCTCGTTTTCCCAGAGTAGTGAGGTTCTTTAGCACCGTTCCTTCGCAACTGCACCAGCTGATGTTTTGGAGAAAGCTGGTAGTAGGTTAAAGCGATGGGGGTTTAAAGTGATACATGACCGTTGTTGCTTTATACTATGACCAGGAAGTTGTAAAATGGATAATGCATCCACACACGGGCTTTGCTGGAAACCTGCCAGGAGAACAGGCAAGTACAAGGAGAAAATTTGGGGGTGGGTGTGAGGCTGGGAAGGAGGGAGGTGAAGATGGACGATGGAGGAGGAGGGGGGGATGCTCCTCCAAAATGGCGACCATCTTTGTCCGGTTTTGAGAGAGCAAATAAGGAAGACGGCAAAAGCAGCTTCGATGTAACACCTCTGGCTCACTGGTTTTGGTTTCCATTTATTTTCTCGTGTTTTTGGCACATTACTGACCGAAAGAATTTAGTTGTTCCCCTCGTCTCGTTTATTTTGCTGTGAGCTAATCAATAGCTGGAACTATTATGGCTAATTGCTCCCACCTGACCAACACACCACACCACACTACACCACACCCACACACGTTCGTCGGTCTATTGGACTCGACAAGTCACTTTGTGGGACTAATCTGCCCAGTCTCTCTTTACCCTTCCCTGGCCCTATCACATCCATTACAGACATTGGCTCCGAAAAACGCACCTGTCTGTAAATTCCATCATGCGAGTCTAGGGCACACAGCCACGATTATTGCGGTCACCCTTTTTAGCGGTTATGAGGGGATACCACTGGTGTGCAGGCCCAAAGGGTCTAAGTCACCGGGTGTGTGGAAAACCTCCCAAGGCCGCTTTGTGCTCACGCTTAGGCACAGACTATTGAACCCTCAGAAACCGGAACTCCCACCAGTTTGATCTCTTATCTGTTTTGTTTTAAATGTGGGGGGGGGAGGAGGGGAGGGTGGAATGGGGAAGGGGTGGGTGGGGGATGTTTTTCAGCTGCATTTATTTTTCATTTTGAGGGAAGCTTGTGCTTTTATATTTGTAGAACATGGATTATGAAGAGGATTTGTCAAAGAAAACCAGTTGGCTTTTTTGATATTCATATCTGAACCAACAGCAACATGATGTTGGGATCCTGGGTTCAAATCCCATATATGTCCAGTTATACTTGTTCCTATCTACTGATGTCTTTTTAATCAAGTTAAAAGTACACTGTTGTCTTGTAATGTCCACGCCCTACATGTGATTGAAGTACAAGTTCCTCCATTACTTAACTTTTGATGACTAAATAAAATTCAAATTAAATGGGAGATCCTTGTTAAAAAAAAAATACAAATAAATATATTACACAACCAAACTAAGGTCTGGCAGGATGGCCTCCAAGCTGTCTTGCTCGCCATCATGGTGTTTCATGGGCAGGGTCAGCCATCAATGTGTGTTCCGTCCCTCGGATAGACGTTAAACTGGGCGTCCTGTCTGCCAGCTTTGGTTGGTTGACGCCAAAGATGCCACGGTGTTCTTTGCGAAGAGCAGGCGAGCTATCGCCAGCACCCTGAACAAATTCCAAATTCCTCTCCTGACTTACTGAGTAGGAGTGGTGATCCAGCCAGAATTTTAGTCTCAAATCTGCTTCGGCAGCAGCAACGCTCTGTATAGGGCATGGCACATGATGATGATGATGATTATGATGATGATGAAGAAACAAAACAGTAGCATTAGTGATGCTGCATAATTCAAACCTTATATAAGGCATTTCTGACCCTCCTACTCCCCCCATCCCCTCACTCCCCACCTGCCTCACTCCCATGCCACCCCAACTTCCTTAAATGTTTTATGTCATTTGAATTGTATAAAATAATTTCACTTGTAATTTTTAAAGCCTGGCTCTGTAATCCTTCCCCCGAAGAGCTATCATACTATCTTGACTGGTGTGGTTAATCGCCACCGTGTCGACACCTTTGGTAGGGAAAGCAGTGTCAGGTTTATGTTGTCACGTTGAGAGTGCATTGCAACAGTACAATCCCACCTGATTTTTCTCCCGATTCTTCATGACCAACTCTGATGTGTTGCTGGGTTCCATCGCTGTGAATCACCTATCACTTGAGGTTCCACTTCACGTTGGACTTGAAATTAATGGTTTTGACGAGTGATAAATGAAACCTCGGTGACACAGTTAAGGATGGGGTTGGGGCCCAAAGAAATCGAAGTTTAACGGAAAATAGCATTGAAGTAAGTGTGAATGATTGCAAGGATGGCGATAATGTTGAAATTCCGTTAATGTGGAGTGGAGCGGAGCGGAGCGGATGTAAGGCCCAGAGCCGAGTCGGTGGAGCCTTGAGTTGTGGGTAGTTCTGAAAGTGAGTGGACTTCCAGAGATTGGTGACATTTGTGAGGCGGAGCGTAGATGTCGAGGAGAGTTGCGGTCGGGGAGGGTGGTGGGTTTGCTGCATGGGAATGGTGTTGCGTGTTTGAGTAGCTATGTAATAAAGAAAGGCGTTGGGGGCGGAGATGGTGGAATTGTGGTTGCACTTGAGCCTCAGTGTTGGGTAGGGATTGAGTGCAGTGGGTATTGAGAGGCCTAGGGATATGTGCAGGGTTGTCTTGTTTGAGTGTTAAGGATGGTTGGCGGAAGGGTTGCAGCATCTATTTATTACTTTGGATTTATGTGGCTGTGTCATCCAATAGCTGCAGGAGAATCCGCAAAGCAGCATTGCACCGCCGCTTGCTTTAGGAATTGGCTCGGCATATGTTAAGCGTCTGTTCCCATTGCCTATTATGGTTTTTATGCTGAAATGTTTTTTTGGAAGGGGGGCGAGGCTGAGAATTCTGTCGTATACATCGCATGTTTATACCAATTGTCTATTACCTTGGAGTTGGGGTTAATGTCTGCCACTGATGCCATGTTTGCCCACCATTGAAGGAAAATGAGTCTACCAGGCTTGCTTGGTGTATGCCCACCTGCTCTGCATGTCACCTGCCACTGATAAACTAAACAGTCTATTCTATCTTACGGTTGGTTTTCTCCCTTTTCTCAGTAATTAGGTGAGCTGCTGTTGCAATTCGTTATCTAATTACCTTCTCCTTGATGTAATCAAGTGAACATGGCACCGCTTCTTGAAAAAAAAAAAATTTTGTCGCGAAAAGCGCAGTTGCACATTCTGCCGAGGCTGCGCTTCGTTGGGAACTCGCCACAATAAAGCGCCGTAGGTGCAGGTTTCTGACGTGTTGCTGACTTGTGGAAAATCTTTTTTTTTTTTTTTACTGTTAAAATAATTGTTGTTGTTTTTCCTGATTAAAGCATTTTTCTTGTCCCTCTGCTATTGGGTGTAATTGTTGACTTTTTTGTTTGTTTGTTTGTTTTTGCACTGTTCATATGAAATGTCATTTTGAATGAAAGGAGTCACGTGTCTCGTCAACTCCACAACCTCCACGCGTTTCTTCTTTCTCCTCTCTCTCTCTCTCTCTCTCTCTCTCTCTCTCTCTCTCTCTCTCTCTCTCTCTCTCTCTCTCTCTCTCTCTCTCTCTCCGTCTCCGTCTCCGTCTCCGTCTCCGTCTCCGTCTCCGTCTCCGTCTCCGTCTCCGTCTCCGTCTCCGTCTCCGTCTCCGTCTCCGTCTCCGTCTCCGTCTCCGTCTCCGTCTCCGTCTCCGTCTCCGTCTCCGTCTCCGTCTCCGTCTCCGTCTCCGTCTCCGTCTCTCTGTGTCTCTCTCTCTCTCTCTCTGATGGTATCTATAATTTATGTATTTTATTTTTACCTTTACTATGGCTGTTTTCTCCAGTTGAGGTTCTTCGTTTGCTTGTTGATGGGGTTTATATACATATCTGTGTACACACACACACACACACACACACACACACACACACACACACACACACACACACACACACACACACACACACACACACACACACACACACACACACACACACACACACACTGGATTGCTTTTTTAAAAAAAGAGCATTAATCTGTCTTTGTTTTAGGAGTACAATAAAATATCTATTTCTATGTACATTTGCATGTTAGTATAATTCAACGTACGCAGCGCTTGGCTGAAAGTTGAATCATTTCTGAGCGGTTCAGAATATATGTACATGTGATGTACATGTGATGCGTATATGTGTACATGTGTCCCCCGTGGGCACGAATCTGTAATTAGACCAGGGTATGGTGATATCTCACCTCGTCCTCGGCTCTTCGACGTTGGCAGTCGGACAATATGCTTAACGTCCATTCGAGGTAAGGGATGCTTTGTGATGCAACTCCCTACCTGTGAAGCATCAACGTGATCGATTGCACTTGGGTCAGGAATCGAACTCTGATGAGAGCTCCAAGGCGATCGCACTTCCTCTGAGCTATTCTGCCAGCCCATTGTTTGATGAGGTAACAATCTTATTATTTATTGTCCTATTTAGCCCGTAGTATAAGGTGCTGATAGCAGTCTGTGTTTTTGCACATCTGTTCTGATGTTTGTTGTTTCTGCTAGATTTTTTTTTATTTTGTATTTTTGTTTTCGTCGTCATCGTCGTCGTCGTTCCATGACCCACAGCATGTGTATACATGTTGCATAACACACCTTATCAGAATACAGCAAATGAGTCCAGCTTTCAGCTGAATGACTCTGTCGAATCCGAGTTAACGATAATTATAATCCTTATAGTTAAGTGTATGAAACGCTGACACTTATTGTTGAAACATCCTTAAAATCCCTCGGTGGTAAGTTGGTTGCTCTCATGGCTGTTTTACCTCCGCCTACCTAAGGTGGACGGCGGTTATGTTTTCACACCTGTTTGTGTGCATGTTATCTCAAAAAGTTGTGGGCAGGTTGGTTGTGTGACAAGGACCCCTTGATTAGATTTTGGTGAAGATCCAAATTATCCGGAGACGAGAATTTTAAAGTGCTTCTTCATTATTGAGAGATTGGGGCCACGTATGATATATAGCACGATATCTGAAAAAGTAATAGACCGATTCGGATGAAACTTGGTGGATGAGTTGGTTAGGTGACGAGAACAAGCTCATTAAATTTTAGTCAATGTCCAAATCCAGATCCGGCGTATCAGTGGGACACAAAACGTAAATGAATCATCCTGGCGGAGGTATGTGCTCTACCGAGTGCCCTTCTAGTATTACCTCTGAGATCGCATGATCACCAGAAATTTGCATCTTTTGTTCTGTCGGTGTTGTGGGAAAGGGGAGGACTCGACTTAAACCACTTGTAAAGACAAAAATACAACAAAAGGGAAGTTAAGCTTAATTCCATAACCTATGCAATTCCTTGTGCTCATAGGAATGAACTATCTGATGATAATTCCACTTATTCTTTGAGACTCGTGATTCTTGAGAATGCCTTGCCCTTTTCTTCTTTTCTTCTTATTTGTCTCCTTTTTCCCCAAGAAAATGTTGAGGGGACTCGACTGGCTCATTCCTCAGACACAGGTTTGAATATAGTTGTCTTTTCGAAGTTTTGACCAATCGGTTTGAGAGATTGGGTTTGTGAACCTGAGGTGGTGAAGGAATCATTTTGATAGGGTTTGGGTTGTTGTGGTGATGGGAGGTAGGGGGGGGGTTCGAGGGAGGTAGGTGTTGCGCGCAGAAGAGGAAGTGGTATGGAGTGCAGGAAGGGAGTGAAGGTCTTGTTCAACTGTATGAAGAAGGGTAGCAGCACACATTAAGAGCCGTGAGGCGTCTCGGTTTCTTGGCCATCGGGTCCATGTCCCCGCATTGGTGGCCAGTCTTGAGAATGCCTGAGCAGCCCCAAAGGACCAAAGTTTCTCGCCAAGTCTGGAATGGAATGGGTACAGGCGTGGCATAGGGAAATCTAATTAGGAGGAATGGAAGTGGAGCACACCATTTAGCGTTTCGCTGTTGGACGTGATTAATTCCTGCTGGAGAAACTGCTGCACGTCCGAATTTTCTTCTCCGTTCGAATGTTGCGGTGTGATCCAGAGTGGATATTTGAGGCATATTTGATATACAGGAGGATATTTGTTGGGATTGTGACCAGCGGGCTGTTCTTGCTCGTGACGCTGTCCATATTTAATGTCTTCGTGTAACCCACACGTGACATAAGGGCTTTTTTTTTTCTTCTCTTTTTTTCCATTTTTTTTTTCTTTCCTCGAGCTGAGGGATAAAATGCCGAGGTTTTTGCATCGAGAACAGGAAATGCCTTCCCTGGTTAATGCCTATTTCATGTGGACTTATTAAAAATGCCTCAAGACCAGCAGTGTTTTGCTGCCGCGGTGTGTGTACACGTGCATGTTTAGAACGTGTTAATATTTTTCCTTTCATTTTATAAAGCCGCTCGTTGGGCTTGTTTATTGTATGAACAACGCCAGTATGTACGACGAGTAAACCAAAGCGTGACATTTCTTGCATTCCCCAGGATTGTAACGACAGTGGATGTGCTGGCCGATTCATTCTATTTTATTTTGAAGGTAGAAGTGGGCGTTCGAACATGACTTCGGCCTACCAACTACTAACAGAGAATGCGATACCACAACCAACATTCGGTGTTGTTAAATAAAGCAGATTGCCTTCGTCGGGGACAAACCCTGATGAAGGCAAGTGCGCTGAAACGTTGCACTTTACAGCCCTTGTCTGATGACCAGCCCTCTAGTTTGTCCTGCACTCTTACACTTTTGGTCATTATATAACAAATGAAACTGCACTCGGTAGTGTGCATAGAATCTCAGCCAAGCAGAACAGTTTACGTTTTGTACCCCTCAAACACGGCGGATCTGCATCCTGACACGAACCCAAATCGAATCGTCGTCTTGTTGTCACATTCCCAACTCATCCACCACGTTTTCTGCGAATCTGTCAATAATTTTTTGAGCTATCGTATTGTACTGTGTATCAATTTTGGCCCTGTGTCTCTCAGTGGTGAAGACTCAAAAATTCTCGTATCCAGATTTGGATCTTCACCAAAATGTAATCAATTCACCCAGATGTCACTCACCCAACCTGTCCACTAAATTTTGTCCGTATCAGTCCACAACTTTTTGAGATATTCTGCTCACAGACAAACAGACGCACAACTAGCGGTGAATACATAACCTTTGTTCACCTTCGGTGACGGAGGTAATGAATGCTACGTGCCTATAGCTTCCCATCCTCTTCCAATATTCATGTGATGTGATGTGTATTTATTTTTTTTATTTGTCCCCAACATTATTATGCTGTCCTCGATATGAAAGCTTAATGGTAAGAAGTGATGACACACCCCTTGCTGCATAGACGGTCATGGAACCTGATTTACAAATGGATGCAAATAAATCTATTATTATTATTGTTATTATTATTATTATTATTATTATTATTATTATTATTATTATTGTCAGAGCAACAGCAGTAGGATGTGAATTGATAGGATCACCAGTGAAGCAAACCAGTGCTGCAGCAAAAACATTGAAACTGCAAGTTGTTCTGTACTCTGAATGTGTTCATACCTGGGATATGGAAAATCATCATCTCCATTGTCGAGTCAGTTGTGTATTGTTACCCTTCTCCTTGACTGCAGGGGATTTTTTTTAAAAATACAGTTCAATCCAAGTAAATGTCTCAGCAGGAAGGTGAATCGGACAATCGTGCTGGCTTCTAAAAAGATTGAGCTGTGGATCGTCATTCCAAACTACTTATCATGAGGATTGTATCATTACCTACCCATTCCGTTCAGCCCCAGTCGTGGCCAAAGCCGATTTCCACCACCATTTTCTGGCTTTGTTACGGGTTGTAAAGCCTTGGAACTCGATCTGTGCGATGTGCATGAGTGACAAAATTGATGCTTTTGAAAGTGGTTGATTTTACACAGGTTTACCAAACACCTACAACGAAAGCAATGCTTTCTGGGTAAATCTGTGCAATGCTGTGTACCTACTTTGGGCTACATCCGTGCACTCTGTTCTTGTTGTGACCCGAACGTGATAAAATTTGTTCCCGTGGGCAATTTAGCAGCCCGAGCAATTCCAGCGTAAGATGGGGCCCTGCTCAACTCCTCTTCCGCCCCACTGCAATGTGGCCGCATCTGTTGCCTATCGGTTACACTGCTTGGGCGAATCCGCATGCGGGCTGTGCCAGCACTGCCCGTGCTCTGGCCCAATTAAAATTTCAGACGCTCCAGACGTTGAAGGCTTCACTACGTCTGCGCACATTTTCGCCCTTCGCCGTAAAACATCGTGCCCGCCTTGTTGCTGTGTGGAGCCGTTTCCTGGCGCCTCGTTTGGGCCTTGCACGGAGCCTGGCTTGCCGGTGGCTGATTGAGCTGTGAGGCTCTTTAAACGGCGAGTGTTTTTTCCATCATGGGGCGCAGAGGCCCAGGGCGAAGGCAACAGCGCTGTGGCTGACTGGATTCCATCGAAGTGTTGCTGTAGACGTTGGGGTGTAAAAATAATCGCAACATAAAGGAAACTTTTGTTCTACGCTTTTGAAGAAGAGGTTGCTGTATTTGTGAATTTCTCAGGCATGGTGAGTTCCCCTGCGTGTGAATAAGTGAAGCTGGTTAGGCCTTGAACTGTGGTTTTTCCATTAGCACGACGGGGTACCTCACTGTACCGTTTTGTTTGCAATTTGTAATCTGCATTAACTGAATTATATTTTTCTTTTTGTTGCATCACATATCTGCTGTTACTTCTGCTAGTTCTTCATGCACCCCCCCCTCTTGCCCCCCAATTTCTCTGCCACCGGCTTCACCTTCTCCCCAGTCTTGTTTACCTTACTTTTCCCACAATCCAATCTCGCATGTCTCGATTCACCACCTTTTTCACTTCTCTTCCTGCACTTTTTTTTGTGTGACTGCTGACCACCTCCTTCAAGTTGCCACCTGGTGTACAGTGGTGCGAGCATTCCTATCCTCAGCAGAGCAGGGGCTTTTATTAAACAATTTTGGCTCGAGTATGTAAACAAGCATTTTGACTGGTGTCGTACTTGTAGTGCCTGTATTTTTAGCTTGACTCAGTTGAAGCAATTTGTTAAGGGCCCCCAACGTGACAGCTCCACGCAAGCAGCTTCTACTATAAGCCATGATGGGTGAAGTTCTTGAAAGAAAAATCAATTTTGAGGCCATCTAGGCCCAAAGCCTGTCCATAAGGTCATGCCCCTACCCTCCCTCTTAATGATCGTTTGTCTTCTGGCTCAAGCCTCAATGTTATCTTCATTCGCGATGCTTTTTTATCTTTATTTTTGGTATGCCTCGTTGTGGAGGTTTCCGACTGGAATGTTCATTGCTTTTATAGTGTCTAGTCATTCCCCTTGTTGATTTCAAAATATTTCTTGAAAGTTTTATCTTTTGTCATTGGGCGCATTCACATTTTGTTGTTCATTCATGATGGAGCATGTTGTGAAGTCTGGAAACAGTTCATTAAGAATTCTGAGGCTGACTTGGCATTTTAATGCACAATGAGATTGCTGCTTTTTTGTTCTCTCCACCACAGAAGTTGCGCAGTGCAGAGCGTGCCGCGTACCTATCGGCACAACCACTCCCAAACGGGCTGCTTAGGAGGGACGTCACTTTGGGACAGTGCCCCGCGGACTCTGGTAAGCAGTGTGGTCGTGGTGCAGGTTTTCACTCTTGACCCCCGAGCCCAGCGAGGTGGTCTTCTTTCCCTTCTTGGTTACTCTCCGAGCACGAATCGTTGCTAATGCCATCTTGCGAACAATTGACGACACCTTTTGAGAGAGCTTGCAACGACGTTAACGTCTCCATCTTCTGTCATCCACCTTTTCTCTCGCACTCGTTTTTTGCTCTTCACACTTACCCATGAGCTTTGGAATGCTATTTAAAATGTGAAATCACCTTCTCCTTTTATTGCAATCTGCCCAAGAAACTTTTACTTTTGGTGACATCTGCAAACTGATTGAAAGGTAACAGGAGAAACTATTTGATTGGATTGAGTAATTCGTGTTATGTGAGTGAGCCCTACCAGACAGGTGGCCTTTTTTGATGTTGTGATTTTATTTGTTATCTTGCCAAAACAAAGTTTTTGCAAGATATGTTAGTCAGCTTGTATGTTTTTTTTGTTTGTTTGTCTGTAATCACGTATAAATCACTCTGCAGAGCACAGTTATCATTGGAAATTTTTGTAACTTCGCATATCAGAGGCCTATAGAGGTCCTTTCAGCGCATAAAATTTTGAAGGTCAAGGTCAAAGGTCAAGGTCACTTTGTTGCAAATCAGGGGAGTCGACGAAACCCTTATTTTTTGAGTAATTTTGATTGGATCGTCTTCAAACTTCATGGGAATATAGTTCATGGTCTGGCGCTCAGCTGATTAATTTTTGGTGGCGATTGGCCTTGACCTTCATGGTTAGCGCCTCAGGTCAAACATATTTGACCCCAAGGTCAAATTTTCACGTTTTAGGAACCATATCGTGTAGTACCTCAAATTGAACACCTCGATGAGTGCTTTCTAGATATGTCAAGCTTGAGACATTATGACGTCATTTGGTGACGTTATGAGGCAAACGCATATTTTTCATGGTTACTCTGTAGAACGGTTCTCATCGGAATCTCTCGTAGGCAGATATTCCTCAAGGAGTCGCTCCTGGTGAATAGCAGCTCTGTTCACCTCAGTGTGACCTTAAAGAAGTCACACGTGGTCACCTTTTGGCAAGATACGGGTCACCCTGCGGTGACATTGTTTTTTTATTTATTTATTGTATTCCAATGGAACCTCCCTACATATGAACAAATGTTATGACACATTATGGTGAAGCTTGGTTGAGTGGTTAGTTTCCTCTGTTCCGTGTCACCGAGACTACTGAGCAAAAGTTATCAGGAATAAATAAGACTGATTTGCAACAGCCTGGTTGTCTCCGTATATTGTTGGCTTGATGGTGGCAACAACCCTTTGTAAGGGTAGGTAATGTGGTTTGACAAATCCACAACTTCTAAAAGGTTTTGCTATGCAACTGCATGGATGTACTTGGTTGGTTTCCCTGTGTCACCTGTGCAGGAAAAATATTTGTTGGATGGTTGTTTTTCAAAAAAAAAAAATTCCATCCTTGTGACAGGATTCCAGATCTTGCTGTTTAAATCTAACAAGGCTTCTTACAAAATCCAAGGCCGATGGTGAAGATAACGTGCAGGTTGAATGAATGATAAGGACATTGACGCCATTGAAGAAGCTGTGATTTCAACATCCTTTTTCTCCATCCACCAAGCCACATTGGGGGAGTGGGGGAGTGAGGGGGACACCTATATTATTTGATGATGCCAGAGCCATGCAAAATGACAGCAGCGGACAGCCAGTGCCTGCAGCTTAATATTGATTGGACAGGGTTGTTGAAGGGTGGATGATTTTCCTTATAGTTTGTATGCTACATTGTGAAATAGTAACAGTCACCGCCCCCTCCCAAACCCACACCAACCCCTCTCCTCTCCCACATTTTAAATCGTTGCTGCTCTGGGGCTCTTCTTTGAACATGATGGACCTTTTGTGTTGTCCATACTACCTTTCGGGTTTGTAAAGATTGAGCCCTTTTGGAAGCGTTTTGGCCATGTTCTTTGTCGTCGTCAGAATGATCATCTTTTCTTGGAGTTGTCATTGAAGTTGTGCACCATTTGCTTGAGTGTGAAGGAAGCAGGAGTAGTGTGCGCCTGAGTTCCTTCGATCCTTGGCATCATGTTGAAGTAAAAGTTAAATGTCCTCTCCTTGCTGGATCTTTGGATTATCCAAATGTATTTTGTTTTTATTCCCATGCTTTTTAAAAAATACGATGGGGGAGGGTTATTGTGATCAAGTCTTTCTGTCAGTCTGTGTCGGTCTGTGTGCCCGTCCGGCACGCTATCTCCTCCGAAACGGTTGGGCAGAAATTCACCAAATTTTGAAGATATGATCACCACATGGCAAGATAGTGTGAGAGCAGTATCATTTTTGTTCTCCCCACCCCCTCCACCCCCTCATCCCCCTACTGGGGCCTTGTGGTCAGTTCAAAAGGTCAAATACCAAAAAATTAATTTCAAGCCCATTATAAAACATTTTTTAATGGAAACTTTTTTTTTTTTTTTTTAGATTTGACCCCTGGTTCATGCCCCAATGGGTGGGAACTTACAATCACAGGGGTCAAACTAGAATATACATATATTTTTTTTAACTCAAAATTTGATGTTGGGTCATTCCTGGTGGAACTTTTTGCCTTCTTTCAACCTTGCTTTAGGTGGGAAGTGAGGGGATTTGCGATGACATGCCATGGACTTCGCTCTCGTGTATTTTATAAAGATCACAAATCCAGTCTGACTGGCCCAACTCAGCTACAATAAGTTACTTTTCTTACAAAAGTCTTTAATGTTTGGTATAAAAGCCTTGTCTGTGAACACATTTTTCTTTCACGTTATTAATTTTTTTGCTGAAGCAACACATAATAATCGAATGCAGAATAACCACATAACCGATTTTGTTTGCCGTTTATCCTCCAAACAATATATACGAGGGTCGGTACAAAAGCAATGCCTCGTATTTTATTTCTCACTAAATATAATTTCAATTGCAATGAGATATTCCAGAGAATATGCCTTTCAATAAAGTAGACATTCTCATAGCTTTTCGAGTTGCACTCCTCAGGATAAAACCACAAGCAGATGAAGAAGAACCAAACTCTCATTTACAAAGTTACCATGTAATGTCCTCACCGTTGATTGGTTGAGAGAAAGAAAGGATGAGATTACCTGATTGTTGGAACCATAGAGCAGCATGAATATAATGAGTCGGTGGAAATGAACCATCAAGAATAATGTTGAGGCGGAAATTAATCACCAAAGTACTGGCGGAAACATAATGCTAATTAGCTGAGGGCTAGTTGTGGGGATGGGGGGGGGAGGGTGGTTTTACGATGGCTCAACTTTGACTGTGGTACAGTTGTCACACAGTCAAGCCATCATAATCAGAATAGATATAAAGTTCGGACAAATTATTTCTGTCGACAAAGAATAGGATTGGTTGACCTGATGAATGTGGCCTCCATTGCATGAAGGTGAGCTAAACTGCATCCTCTACTCGGGATTTTAAACCGGCCAATATGATATTGCTCTGCACACTGAGGATTATTCAGTAAATGATGACCAATTGAAGAGGCACTGGGAGTGGTTGTCATATGGTGTACATTCTTACAAGCCCGAGTTGATTGTCTCTGTTCAGTTGACTGACCACATCTAATCTCCAAAGGGACCTGTTGTTCAAGACGATCCTTCAATCTCAAAGATGTGAGGCCCACGTACCTAGCATCACACTGGCACTGAAATTCGCAAATAATCTCACTTGTATGAGAGCTGGCAGAGTCCTCTTTTTGGATTGACGGAAGCAACTGACGGGTGGTAAAGTCACTCATGAATGAACAGCATAGTAAGAATGGGACACTTGTCTGTTTGATCTAGTTTTCAAACTGTTCAGACACTTTGCCTTTCCAAGGTAGACGTAGGTATACCGGACATTTATCAGTTCTGATTATAGGCTTCTTTGGTGGGTTCAGGAATTTGTATATGTACCTATTGATGATCTGTTCAGGATACCCATTATCAAGAAGAACAGTCTTGATGGTTTAAATTATCAGCATGGAGTTTATCTGTGGAACGGATCTTTCTTGCTCTATTGACCAAGATACCACTCAATCCAATCTTTTATCTCAAGGAACTGTAAGAGTCCCACCTCGTATACTGTCCTGTAAAAGTAGACTGATGGTAGACTGTGGTTTTCTCAACTAAGACGTCCAAGAAGGGAAGTATGCCAGAGCGTTCCATCTCTCAGGTGAACTCTAGGGATGGATGGAGAGAGTTCAAGTATGCCAAGAAGATGTTGCATGCTGAGGTTGACTCAAAGACAGCAAAAGATGTCATCCACGTACTGATAATAGATGGAAGGTGGTTGAACTCCATAATGTGGATCTGCAAAGGCAGTTTTTTGTTTTGTTTTGTATACCTTGTCAAGGCTCATGTGAGAGCTAACACACAATGCACAGCAAGGGGGGCATGAGACAAGAGGGATGGGAGTGGGAAGGACAAAACAGTGGGGAACAGAGACATTAGGAGATCTATGGAAGGGAGAGGGATTGGACGGGGAAGAGAAGATGGACATTTCAGGGATTTTCAGGAAGGAAAGCAGCGAATTTGAAGGAGGTGGGCTTGGGTGGATTATCGGGGGTAGAAAATATCGAGGATTTGGGTGGGGGATAATAGGTGGTGGTGAACAGCTGTGTTGAAGGCCTGGAGGGAAGAATGGGATTGAATAGTGTGTGGGAATTTATTCCAAAGGTGGGAAAAAAAGAAGAATGAAAGAGTGAAGGTGAGCAGTGATTCGTGATTTTGGTAGTTTTACCAGAAGGGGTTTGTTGGTGGACTTTGAGCGCCCTGCGGAAATGTGTAGGGGACAAATCGCAGAGAGAGCAGGGGGGGCGGCGAGGCTGGAGAGGAGACGGTATAAGACAGAAAGACCACTGACCAGCCTGCGGTGAGAGAGTGAGAGGCCCAAAGACTCAGCCTCATCGCGGGAGATGCCAATGATTAGAAATGCCTTGGTTTCCACAGCGTGAAGCCGAGAAAGGTGGGTGGCAGGAGCACCAGCCCAGAGGGGAGAGCAGTACTCCATCAAGCTGCAGAAGAAAACCTCCAAAGTAACCTCCAACGATGTTTACCAATATGGAGCCGAGAGGGGATCCCATCGATACACCATCGATCTGAGTATACATTGAATCATTGAAACTGAACTTGACAGAACAGGTCGCCATATTCATTAATTCAATGAAGACATTTAGAGATCCGGGGAGATGTCAAGTCACTATGATACAGAGGTTGTGAGCAGATTTCGACTTTATAAATGAGAGTTTGGTTCTTCTTCATCTGCTTGTGGTTTTATCCTGAGGGGTGCAAGTTGAAAAGTCTTTGATAATGTCTATTTTATTGAAATGCATGCAGCAAATATTAAATTATTTTCCACATACGGTGCTTATTCAAGTGTATTCTCCATCAACTGCAATGCACTTGAATAAGCGCATCAATCCAACTCTTGTTTTTTTCCGGTGTCACCGCGGTTGCAGGCCGACTTCAGCGAGACTCGTCGATACCGGTTTGCCCGCTCTTGAAACGCTTGCCCATTGTCTGACGGTGCTCACATCAATGGTGGAGTTGCCGTACACATTATTTAAACGCGTATGACCATCCCCTGGAGGAACCTTTTCAGCAGTAAGAAATTGAAGAACTCTTCTTTGCTACATATGCACATCTAGTGGGGCAGCCATTTTGAAAGCATGGTGCGATGTCGGGAAACCGATCACAGCGCTGCTCAACTTAAAATGGGTGGGAAGTACAAACCTTTCGTTGTGATGTCGCTTAGCTTTCTAATGATGCTTTGATTACAAACTGAAAAATAGCCCTGTGGGAGACTGGCGGCAATTTCCCCAACAGGTGGGGTGAAAATGAGGGATTAGGGGGAAGATGCCATTGCCCCCCTTCCTGACATGTTACGGCCATTGGGAGCACAACTTAAGTTAACGGCATGGTCCTTATGTTTCATGAGGAGTTTAATCTGCATCTGGCTGTCGGTTTCTGAGAAGATTTTAAAATAAACAAGTCTGAAGACGACGTTGGTTTGCGAGTGGTATTTGACGATGTAGATTGTTTTTGAAGTCAAGGATGAGACAATGTGATAATGTTTGACCAAGTTATAAAAATGATCAACATGATGTAGTACGAGTGACAGGTTATTAGCTGCAAAATGCCGAATACCCGGTTTCGTTCAATAACTTTCAAAATTTGACCTTTGCATAACCTTTAAAGGTCACAAAACAATGTTGTGGACATTAAAATAAGGAAATAGGATACGTGCTACAGCTTAATGGAGTTCGTTCGTCGAAGAAGGTCAAAAACCCGGTTCGATTCCCACAACTTTGAAAATTTGACCTTTGTGAACTTTAAAGGGCAAAGGTCAAGGATTATGACCTTTGGTGCAAAACTTCCTCTGGAACATTCCAGGAACAATATAACGTCATATAGGCTATATGGCATTTCGCACTCCTCGGATTATCCATACTTTGATGAAATCAGCGTAAAAACAAACTTGAAGGGGGCGCCACGGGCAAGGTGTTCGAGATAGAGCAAATAAAAATGGTTTCAAGACTTTAGGTGGGGAATGGCCTCAAGATTATGCATAAAAAATATTGTCATCCTCGCTCTCAAAGTTTGGGCGGTCGTATGATTTTTATGTCAAAATTCGAAATTTTCTAAGTTCGTGACCTTGTGACCTTGACCTTGGGACGAAAATGAAAAATCGAGCTCCGTGGGGATATGCAGGTACCATTGGGCTAACCAAATACCGAAACCCTGCCAGATTCGACAAACCCCTCGGAGAAGATGGATTTTTATGTCAAAATCGCAATTTTCTAAGTTCGTGACCTTGACCTTGGGACCAAAATGAAAAATCTAGCTCCGTGGGGCTATGTAGGTGCCATTGGGCTAACCAAATACCGAAACCCCTGCCAGATTCGACAAACCCCCGAGGAGAAGATGCAAATCAAAATCGGCTACACCCTAAAAACACGTTTTTTTTGGGCGTGGCTCTGCCCATAATGGGCGCACCACGCTCATTCTCAGGAAAACACAACTAGATCATGATATAAACCTCCCACCAAAATTTTTATCAGGATCGGATCAAAACCCACGGAGCTATGCTCGTGACACAGACAGACAGACAGACAGACACAGACAGACACACAGACAGACACAGACAGACAGACAGACAGACAGACACAACAATAACGAATCTCGTGGTCACTTATTTTTTTCGTGAACCAATTATCTGAATTTGAGATGAAACCCTCCCCTCCCCTTTCAGCCTCTTATAGGGGGCTGATCCGGTTGGGGAGCACAACTCCATGAGACTGTACTGTTTTGATGTATCATACCAAATTTGGTCCATATCGGGTGGTCATGTAGTTTGTGAGGAAAATGTGCTTTAGTGAATATGAGGAATTAGGGGAGGGAGGCTGTGGCCCCTTTTCCAGGGTAGATACGGCCATGAGGAGCACAATTTAAGGTCAGGGCATGGTCCTGATACCTTGTGGTAAGTGTGGTCTGGATCTGTCTTGCGGTTTCTGAGAAGATTTTTTTGAATAAAATACCAACATTTGGGGCAACCCCCCCTTACTCCCTCTGTAGGGGGTGCATCCAGTTGCATTTTACCACATTTGGTCCATATCGGTCAGGTAGTTTGTGAAATCTTTTAGTCAAATGAAAAAAAAAACAACCCAGAAAACAAAACCCTTTTACCCCCTTTCTCTTATCGCAGGCACATCAGGGTGGGGAGCACAACCACATGAGACCTTACTGTCCCGATGCATCGTACCAAATTTGGTCCATATCGGTCGGGTAGTTTGTGAGCTGTTTTAGTCAAATGTTAACGTATATGTATGTATGTACGTACGTATGTATGTACGTACGTACGTACATACAGCCGGACACCTACGTATGTCGCTGTGAATTTAGGCAGACTTTGCCTATTGACTTGAAAGGATGCTAAATTAGAACAGGTGGAAAGTGCATGAAAGGATTGCACTTGTACAATGGACAGGGTTCGCCAAATCGGCCAGGTTGACCTGGTATGTAATTGGAGAGATTTGCTTCAGGTGTTGTTTTTTTTTCTTTTTTCTTTTTTTCTTTTTTTCTTTTTTTTTCTTCTCCCATACACTGTACATGAAGAGGTAATGAGATTCCACAACACCGTATTGCAAAGCATTCGTGGCAAAAAGTTCTGTTCATTAATTATTTGCATCCTTTTTGGGAGCACTTTTGAGTGAAGCACGTGAATGTATGTTGGCTTTTCACAAATATTGCATCATAAACATCATAGATGGCTGCTTTACCGTTGTTGCTCCACTGTTGGCATCGATACAGACAAAACGTCTTTTTCTGATGGTATTGCTGAGTTCTCTGCCGATTTGTGTTTCTGGTGTTTCTGGCAATAATTTTCCCACCTTGTACATCTTGGAGGTGTTATGTTGGGAATTTGATCTGAACACATTAAATATACCATCATGTTTGGAGATGGATCCCGATTGACTTTCTGTCGTGGTAATTTCTTTTCTGTGAGAAGTAACTCTCTGGTATGTTTTGCCTCCAACAAATGTTCAGCATGATTCCAGGAACATGATGGAACATTTTCAAACAACCACCTTTCCTGATTCTCTGAAATCTTTAACAGTTTATCATTCAGATCCCTGATACATATTAAAAGGGCCAAAAATGAGCCAAGTAGAAATGAAGATTTTTTTCCTTTGTTAAGAACTTTGCTTGGCAGGTGTCATGAAGATTGGGCAAACTGTGCCAAGATATGTGCACTTGTGCATTCCTTTATTATCATCCATCAGTCTCAAAAGCAGCAATTGCGTGCGATGGAGACAAAATGCATTTAAACGTTTTTAGAATCAACACACATGACATAACTTAAAATTTTTATAAGCGTGTTTTTACAACGCGTATGCGCTTCTCCCGAGCTGCCACTTTCCAGCTTTCTTTTGCACTTCTACTTTCTTTTTAACATGCAGTTTCAGATGATGGAACTTCCGATTCAGAACAGCTCAGTTTTTTGTTGAGAGAACCTCATTCCCAATAAGTGGAACAGTGGTTTTGCTAAACACAGCATGCTTTCAAAAGTAATGCCTCCTATTCTTTTTCTCCAAAACGGGTAACGATATTCAAATGAAACAGATGGATACTAACATCTGCATCTACAGTGCTGTCAGATCCTGCTATTTGCGAGGGACACGTTCCATAAAAATGCCACGAATGTCAGGGCTTGCAAATGTTGGGGCATTGTTAATAAAAAAAAAGAAAAAAAAAGTGTATCTATATTAATATTTCGGCACGCCCCTTTTTTGTTCCACCATCAGATTTTTGTTACTGCATGAAATGAAACAAGCTTTGACATATTAGTAATGATATTATTGTCTTCCTTAAGAGGCCCCTCAAAATTCGTTTTGATGATTATGGTAGTTAAACCTATATTATTATTATATTATATTATATTATATTAATATTTCGGCATGCCCCTTTTTTGTTCCACATCAGATTTTTGTTACTGCATGAAATGAAACAAGCTTTGACATATATAGTAATAATATTATTGTCTTCCTTAAGAGGTCCCTCAAAATTTGTTTTGATGATTATGGTAGTTAAACAGTTCATGTTCTCCATTTGCAAAATGGGAGGAATTATTGCACAAAAAAGAAATAAAAATGTTTCCCATTTTTTAGAGGACCACTAAGATGAGTTCGGCTCATAGAATCACACTCCATTTGGGGGAGAAAACAGTTGAGTTCATACCTGATGAATTTGCACTTTCCATGTGCCATAGTTTCTTCACAAAACCATGACTTTCTGACTAAGTACAAAGTATTTCTTTGTTTTTTTATACATGGTTGCCATTTTGAAATTTTCATCGACCGATACCCGCTGCCCAGCCAGACCAACTGCCAACAAAGTATTGCCCGGTCGGTTACGGTTAAACCCAAAATCATGATCATCGTTTTAGTGTGGAGGTGAGTACTGACAGTGTACTTGGGTCTTTTCCGGGTGGGTGCGGGATTGAGCACGTGCACATAAAAATCTCGGGTCTCCGCATAGTGGCGTACAGGCTTAAGTCGTACTTCTGTTTACTACCGTAGAAAATCACAGAACCATCCGATCGACACACTGTTAACAGTTTCAGAATCAGCTAAATTCTGCAACATATGAATATGTAGACGAAACTGATTCGGCCAGCTAAAATCTACAAGATATGAATATGTAGACGAAACTGATCCAGCCTTTTGGATCACTTTAAAGTAGGGTGCCCTGTAATTTTAATGCGCTCTCTGAATCCTCCGGAACTCACGAATGGTACATGTTGTGCAGTCATTAAACTACGTGGCAATGTCATCGAAGTGGAGCTACTGCGGGACAGTCGAAGGGGTAAACCTGAATGATAATCACTGGATAAAAATGATATAATATATTGTTTAAAACACATTCATGCTATCTGTCTTTTACCATATGTTGCCAGTGACGCCCGTCGAAGACGGGCACCTTTACTGGTGTATATATATATATATATATATATATATATATATATATATATATATATATATATATATATATATATATGTATATGTATGTATATATGTACATATATATATATATATATATATATATATATATATATATATATATATATATATATATATATATATATATATATGTATTGTTGTTGTTGAGGAAATTCACAAACCACCATTCAGGTCCCGTAGGTGAGATATCTCTGTAAGTACATGTGTAGTTAGCCCAAACCCGTTGTTTAGAGGGAATAAATGTGATTCATTCGGGCTGCGACCCTTTAAGATAGCCGTTTTTCTGTTCTATCTTTATTTTGAACCAACCACGTCTCAACTGCCATCACACAACAACCACCAACCGCAACGCCGCTTCACAACAACGCCAACAGCCACGACCTTTACCTTCGCAACTCGCTCTCGCAACCATCGCATCACCGCCATTCCAAGCGTCACCGTGGCCAGGGACCGCCACTTTAGACCCTCCACCGCCTTCACCTCTCCTCCTTCTACCGCCATTCCCGCACCGCTTTTAGACACCGAGCGTCAGGCTGTCCTGAGCTCGTGCGGGACGCGCGCTGAGCCGCGGGTGCAAAAAGCGGCCTTTCTGAGGAAAAGTCGGATCAGGAATGATACACGCCCACTTCCGATCCCTCCAATCATTAAGCGCGGGGCGATTTGGCCCCGCCTCCAGGCGCGTCGGAGTAGAATCGATATATGCAAATTCGAGGATCAGGGGAGGTTCACGCCCACTTTTCCCCCGTCCAATGGGCGAGCGTGGCTCCGCCCCCGAGCTCATCCTGATCCGGAAATTTGCATATGGATTCTCCTGCCATACTATAAAGCGCCGAGCGTGGGGCGAATTCAGTCAGTTTCTGTTTTGGGCTCGGGCGAGTTGGAGAGGTGTGGCGGCGGAGAAGCGTGGCAGCGGCAGTTTTGGGCTCGGGCGAGTTGGAGAGGTGTGGCGGCGGCGGAGTGTGGCAGCAGCAGTCAAGACGGGTCTGGAGGAGAGTCGAAGTCTGTCGGGGTTCGGAGTCTGTCGGGGAGCTGCAGAGAGGGGAAGCCGGGAGCGCAGTCGAGGTCGCAGTGGAGTCGCTCGTCGCGGGACCCAAGCAAGCCAGCTATCCTCTTTCCCGAGAGCATCAACAATTCCCCCCTTTTTCCCCCCCGCGCTGAGATAGTGCGGAAAGGGGGCCCCGTTCCCACCCC
>NC_140968.1:40757567-40762567 GCF_056783735.1 Eptatretus burgeri
AACATGATGAAGTGTTCACAGTATTGCCCTGGCCACCAAATTCTCCAGATTTCAAGCCAATTAAACATCTGTGGGAAGTTGGCGCTGGTCAGACACCCACACGCGCACCACACGCTTGCTTGCTCATTTGCGGGCTTGCACACTTCCTCGCTTGTACGCTTCCTCTCTGGTTCACTTCTTCCCTCGCGCGCTTCAGCTCTCGCTTTCTTGCTCGCTCATCGTGCTTACTTCTCCCTCCTCTTACTTCTCTCGCCTCGCTTTTTTCTCCCTCAGAACGGACCTCCAATTCGTTTTATATCTGCGGGCCGTCTCGGCAGGCACAGTCCGCCCCAAGCTCACCCCGCCCCACTTGCGCACGGTTACCATGACGACCCGTGCGCTCTCAAAAAAGGTGGGGGTCGGTGCTCGCGAAGAACATGTGCATAAACGTTGCTGAGAAAAATACGGGCGAGCGTCAGAGCTCACGCAAGAAATGTGTGTAAACGTGTCTGTCGTAAAGAAAAAAAAAATTCCCATAAGAGGGGATTTATCCTTAACCCTTCTCAACGCATCACATTTAAAATCCCATTAGACATGGGGATGGGGCTAATCTGAACATGCATTTAAGAAAATAACTGTCTGAGCATATATATATATATACACATACATATACTTTTCATGAGCATGCATGATTTGTAATGAAGTTCATCTTTGGTTGTAATAAATGCATTTTCATGCCATTACATACCGACCAAGTGCTGGGCTCAAAGGTTTCGTCTTGTCAAATCGTTTTTCTCAAAATGCCTTGCATGTCCATTTGGAAGGCTAATTCATGTTGAGGGCTTACACCAGGTGTTTGCTTGTGGTTGTTATGCCTCGTCCACTTGGTTTGGTTTGTCTGAGATCCTCATTTTGTCCATTCTGTATTTGAGCTAATTGGTTTCAAGTCTTCCCAGAGTATATTCTTCCAGTTTGAGATCTTGTCATTTCTAAACCATGCCTGTTTCTGCTGTTTCCAACTTGTATTTACTTATTTTGACAACCATCTTTGTGCTTCTCTGAAGCAGATCATCTTGTATTGGTTGCACTTGAGCAACACGGGAATCTTGTATCTCCAAGTGCGTTCGGAGACTGGACGTGTGAATTTTCAGACCTATTGGCTGCCGTTTGTTTGGCTGACAGACTTGCTTTTCTTAAATACTGTTTTGTGTCAGTGAAGGTAGAGCATCCACAAGAGTGAACGAAGGATGACGATCACAAATACATGGGGGCAATGGCATTTTATTTTGGGAACTTGCACAACTGAGTCGGGGAGGACACATCGTGAGTCTTTCACAGTGACTGGAAATAATATGCTCCACACCGACTCCTGCTGTGATCAGTCATTCTGCGGGTTCATAGTCGGTGCAAAGCAGTGGACATGATCAGAACATACTAATGGATCAGTGGAGTATAAAACCATGATGGGGACATTAAAGTGGAGGGACATCTATACATTGCTTTCAAGGGATTGTGGGTGGGGAGTGGGGTGTAAATTGAGGCAAAAAAGAAAGAGTGAGAATTATTGGAGTGTCAGAAGGGAGTGGAGAGACTATATTCTGATCGAGTATAATACCTGTGTGTACTGGGTGTGAGGTCCAACTGGCTGAGCTCAGCATCCCAAACTTGTGGGCTTTTACCCAGTTGACACGAGTGATTGAGGCTTGTATTATAATGTGGGCAATCCTGGTTGCATTATTTTATTTTGGGTTTAATGTGCTTGTGGCAAAGGAGGTTTCTCCACACAGTAGGAGTTAAACACTTTAAAAAAAAAAAGCACAAATGACGGACTATCTGTGCAACTCGGTTAAGTGAACAGCTTGCAATACAATACTGTGCAAAACTTTGGGTTATTCCAATGATATTCATACTTTAACATAAATTCATCAAATTATCAGTGATAAGTCATCTGTGTTTATTATTGCAAACTAACAGCTTTTATAAATGTGTTTGAAACAAAGTACTTTAGTAAATAACAAGTGTCATTTTATAGTATCAGTCAATACTTTGTGTATCTGCCCTTTGCCTTCTTGAGTGCCATCACTCTTTTACCCATGCTTCCTGTATACAACTGAAGCACTCCTACAGGAATATTGTGTCAAATATACTGCAGTAAGGTTAGTTGGGTTCCTTGTTTCCAGGTAATTCCACACGGCCTCGATTGGACTCGTGTCTGGACTCTGGGGTGGCCATTGTTTTTGTATAACTTGTCGAGGCTCGTATGAGAGCTAAAACACACCGCACAGCAAGGGGGCATGAGACAAGAGGGGCGGGAGTGGGAGGGACAAAACAGTGGGGAACAAACACATTAGGAGATCTGTGGAAGGGAGAGGGTTTGGACGGGGAACATGGGGAAGAGAAGATGGACATTACAGGGACTTTCAGGAAGGAAAGCAGGGGAATTGAAGGAAGTGGGCTTGGGTGGATGATCGGGGGTAGAAAAGATCGAGGATTTGGATGGGGGATGATAAGAGGTGGTGGTGAACAGCTGTTTTGAAAGCCTGGAGGGAAGAATGGGAAAGAATAGGGTGAGGGAGTTTATTCCAAAGGTGGGAAAAGAGGAATAAAAGAGTGAAGGTGAGCAGTGATTCGTGATTTTGGTAGTTTTAGCAGAAGGGGGTTGTTGGCGGACCTTGAGCGCCCTGTGGAAATGTGGTGGGGACAAATCACAGAGAGAGAGCAGGGGGGCAAGGCTGGAGAGGAGACGGGAGAAGACAGAAAGACCACCGACCAACCTGCGGTGATTGAGTGAGAGGCCCAAAGACTCAGCTTCATTGCGGGAGATGCCGATGATCCTAAATGCCCTGGTTTCGACAGAGTGAAGCCGAGAAAGGTGGGAGGCAGGAGCACCAGCCCAGAGGGGAGAGCAGTACTCCATCATGCTACGGACAAAAGCTTTGTAAGTGGTCAGGAGCTCAATTGGGCCGAGGAAGGACTTTGCACGACGGAGGATTCTCAGTCGGCGACTGGCTTTTGAGGCGAGGTTGGAAATGTGACTTTCCCAGGAAAGGTCATGGCAGATAGTGAGACCCAGAAGCTTGAAAGAAAAGACTTCTTCCAGAAGATTGTTGAGAAAGTGGATGGGGGGGGGGTTCGAAATGGTCTTTCGAAGAGACATAGTGAGAGTGTGAGATTGTCTGGCTTGAAAGACATGTTCCATGTGTTGGACCAGTTTGTGATTTTATCCAGAACTGCAGTGAGCGAAGAAGCTGCTGCTTGCCGGTCTGAGGGATGACAGATGGTACGGCAGGGAGTGGAGTCATCAGCAAAGAGATATAGAGGATTTTCCAGAGAGTCGGAGAGATCATTGATGAAAACCAGAAAAAGAACAGGGCATAGAACGCTACCTTGAGGAACTCCAGCCTGGACAGGAAGAGGGGATGAAAGAACTCCATTTAGTGCCACACGTTGAATGCGACAGGAGAGGAATTCTGCGAGCCATGAGTGGAGATGGCCTTGCATACCATGGGAAGAGAGTTTGGTGAGTACGGCAGGGTGCCAGACTGTGTCAAAAGCACGTGATATGTCCAGGGATACGGCTTGGATTTCCTGTCTGGCATTGAGGACCTCCATCCATTGATGGGAGAGCAGAAGCAGCATATCCAGGGTAGAGTCACTTGGTCTGAAACCAAATTGATGATCAGAAATCCAGCCATTGGAGAAGAGGAAGGATTTAATGTCTGAAGCGATGATAGATTCCATAACCTTGCTGATGATTGGGAGAAGGCTGATTGGTCTGTAGTTGCAGGGATCTGTTTTTGCAACTTTTTTATGCAGGGCAGTGATGTTTGCAGATTTCCAAGCAGATGGCAGATGACCTTGAGCAAATGAGAGTGTGAATAGAACAGAGAGAGGGTGAGCAAGAGCAGAAGAGCAGGCTTTGAGGACACGTGGGCTGATGCCATCTGGACCGGTTGCAGAATCCGAGTCGAGGTTTGAAAGCAAGCTCTCCACTTTGTCAGGAGAAAAGTACACAGAGTCCAGGGACAGTTGGGTGCGACTGGGTAAGGTGGGTAGAGAAAGTGATGGGTTTAGGACACAAGATTTCGCTGCAAACACCGAGTTTGGGAATTCAGCTTTTTCACGTGCGGTATCAGCAGTGCGGCCATTTGAGGTAAGGGAGGGGATGGAGGGGGAACATACACCAGAAACAGATTTTATAAACGCCACCAGGATTTTGAGGAGGGAGAGAGGTTTGAGAAGTCAGACTTGAGATGAGAAAGATGTTGTTTTCTGGCTCTCCTGAGGGTAGATACACACGTGTTCCGAGCTTTGTGGAAGGAACTGAGATTGCCCTCAGTTGGGTTTGCTTTCCATGAGGCAAAGGCAAGTTGTTTCAGGACAACTGCCTCGCCACAAGCTTCAGTAAACAAAAGGCGGGAGGAAGGGTAGGACAACTGAATACGAGAGGTGATATATCTGTGCATGAGGGAGAGCAAGTTTCTTTGAAAGAATTCCCAGGATGAGTTGATGTTTGAGAAAGTAGTGATAGGAGACCAGTCTGTAAGTTTGATGGCTGCTTGGAGACCCTGCCAGTCGGCTTGAGTGAAATGCAAGACTCGACGGCGGTGAGGTGGTTCTCTGATAACAGCCAGAGAGATGTCCACTTTGACAAGGACGTGGTCAGAAGAACCAATTGGAGCGGAGGAAGAGCAGCAGATATTGTCAGGGAAATTTGTCAAAATCAGATCCAGAAGAGATGGAGTACCATTGGTTGAGATCCGGGTCGGCAAGTTGACCGATTGAATCAGTCCCAATGAGTCGCAGAAAGCTTTTGCTGAGGTGCCAGGACAGGTGAGAGAGGTACCCACACCTCGCCAACTGGCATGATGACAATTGAAGTCACCATATAAGAGGAAGAGAGAGTTTGGATGAGAAGATAGAAGATGGTCCATGTTTTCGTATAGTGAGGTGTAGATGGAGTCATCACTGTTAGGTGGACGGTACAGTACACATTCTAACACTTGGAGCACATCAGCTGT
>NC_140968.1:40770067-40777567 GCF_056783735.1 Eptatretus burgeri
GAAATATTTTTTATAACTATCCTCTGATCTGTGCCTTTCCATAACTTTATCCTGGAGGTCTTTTGAAAGCTCCTTGGTTCTCATGGTTGAGTCTTTGCTGTGAAATGTGCTCCCCAGCAGAGGAATCTTACTGGAAAAGCTGATTTTATTCTGAAATTATCAGAATCACTACAATTTAACACAGGTGGAGGCTAATTAACTTGGTGTGTGATTTTGAAGGTGATGGGTTACATCTGGGCTAATTACCTTCGCAAACTTTGTTGCGAAGGTTATGTTTTGATCGCTGTGTATTTTTTTTATTTATTTGTGAATATTTGTGAATATGTGTGTTTGTTTGTTTGTTATTCGCATAACTCCAAAAGTATTGAACTGAATCACAGCAAATTTGGTGGGATGATTGGTTATTATCCGAGGACCATTTGATTAGATTTTGGGAGCGATCGAGTCAAAGGTCAAGGTCAAGGTCATGAAAAGGTCAAAATCATCTTTTTATCATAGCGTGGTCAATTTGTATCCAATTTGCATACAACTAATGCCAAAATGTTCAGAATTCAATGCCCCATCTTGTGATATGTGACATGACACAATGACGTAATAACCCTTATTAGCGGTTAGGAGTCAAAGGTCGGGGGGGGGGTCACGACATTGCAAAATGTGCGGTTTTAGTCATAACACTGTCAATTCTTATCCGATTTGCATGAAACCAACACCAAAATGTTGACTGTTCTGTTCCCCACACTCTAATACCAATTACAAAACTAAGAGTACAAAGGTCAAGGTCGAGGTCATGAAAAGGTCAAAATCGTCATTTTGCCATAGTGCGGTTGATTTTTATCCAATTTGCATGCAACCATTGCCAAAATGTTGTGAATTTAATGCCCAATCTTGTGATATACGATATGACACAATGACGTCATTACCTTTGTTAGCGGTTTGGGTCAAAGGTCAGGGGGGTCAACGACCTTTATCATAACGCGGTCAATTCTTATACAATTTGCATGTAAGTAGATTCAAAATGTTTAGAATTCAATTCCCTATCCTGTGATGTGTAATATTTGACAGTGACTTTATTCTTCCATGTTTCGTGTTTTGTCAAATAATGTACGTAGTTAGTTCAGACGAACTCGTACGTCCTTTTCAGGCTAATATGTCCCTTTGGTTACCAGTTTGGACATTGTACTTTTGCAGGATTAATTTTTGTATGAACCGTGCATTGTTAGTTTCTCAGTTGTTCTCAAATAATACAAAACAATTAACTGTTTTAATTGTACAATGAATGTTTGTTTGTTCACAATAAATAACTTATTTAGAAAAAACAGAAACTCGTGTGTGCTAAATGCCCCTAAAATGCCAGAAAATAATTTCTTATAATGTGACCAGTTGTCATCAGATTGACTTGACACCGACACCCAAAAAGGTCAGGGAGTTCATACATAAATTGTACAATGTACGTGAATCAGTGTCAAACAGAAGGAAATTTAATGTTTTTAAGCCATCATAACACATATGAGATAGCAGATGTGGTATGGGATTAAATACCCTCACAATCAACGGTTTCTGGGGGGGGGGGGGGCAAAATGTAGCGTTGGCGAGGGTATGTTCTCTACTGAGTGCCTGTTCTAGTTTACAATTGCTATTATAAGGGGGGTGGATACTTATCCAAGCAAGACATTCTAGTTTTGTGTTTCTAATTAATTTCCTGAAATTTGTAGAATTTCTTTTTCACTTGGTAGTTGTGGGTTATGGTGCATACATAAAGGTGGAAAAAGTTCGATTTAATGCAATTTAACTTCAGGCTGTAAGGCAACAAAAGGTGAAACATTTTAAAGTGGGTGTAGACTTTCTATAGGCACTGTCGCTACAGGCCTGACACATCAATACAAAGATTAAAGGGGTTACGTGGTATTCTGAAGAATTGTGTCAAGGTGAGAAATGCTGAAACCACCATGAAAAGAATGATTGGGAAGCAAAATAATAACTTGGAAGGACAGTCAGAACTAGAAAGAGCAATCAGAGATTGCAGACTCTCGCCAGAACTTGTTTTGTGTGGTGTTTGTGTACTGGTGTGTTACATAATTAATGAGAACTGCCACTTTATAACTGCTGGCAGTGATGACCGGGTCCCAAGACCTCCCGCTTTGATTGAAAACCTGACCCTGACCCTGACCCATGACCTTTTTCATTAGTGTTCATTTCAATTTAGAATGGGATTCAATTCAAATCAAATGGAAGAGCAAATAGGTACAGTCCTGCATTGGAGTAATCAGAAGGATTTGCATTTAAGCTGCAACTCCTCTTACCCCATACCTATCCAGGAACACCGAAGTGAGCCTTTTTCAAAAAAGAAAAGAAAAGAAAAAAATACCTCAGATCAAAAAATTAAATAATTCCAGCTGCCAGACCATGTGTCCGATCAAGTTGAAATTTAAAACATGCATATCTCCATCACTACGAGATCATAATTGTGAAGTTTCATGTCGATTGATTGAGCGGCTCCAGAGAAAACATTATTTAATATTGTCTTCAATCTAATATGGCTGCCAAACCATGTGATCTATCGATTATTCCAGAACAAACTTGTAATCTCAAGGCTTGAGGAACATTTGTGCAAAGTTTCCCCTTGGTTTGTCCAGCCTTTATTAAGAAGATTTTATGGGTTTTTGGGTAAATCCAATATGGCTGCCAAACCGGCATGTGACCTGTGGCTTTATATGTGTGAACGTTTTGTTCCTCATGGATAGGCGGTCATTCGTGTGAAGTTTTGCCTTGATCTGTTCAGCTACTTCGGAGAAGATTTTTGAAGTTTTTAAATTTTGTTTTAAAACAATATGGCTGCCGACTCGCGTGACCAATGATGTCATGAATTTTGTTTGTTTTTGTGGAACATTTTATCCCTCTGACCCTCAATTTTCATACTGATCAGATGCAGTTTTCTACATTTGCAATTATGATGTCATTACGAAGGCACCTATGACGTCATAAAAAAATCACCTATTCCCCATGAGGAGTACTTGCCGTGTGCCGAGTTTCAATTTTTATAGCGCGGCGACCGCGCTGTTATATAATTGGCTATTCTGTCCTGTGTCTTCTGTCACACTTATGGCTGCGTAGATCCCTTTGATCTGAGGGCTATAAATATAAATTTGTCCGTCACAACTCTTCCCATCATGCATGCGAATTCACCGTGTCTCCATTTAAATTTTATAACTGCAAAATTGTTTCATCATTCTTAACCTAGACTTTTACTGCCCCCAGCCACGTGATATCGAAGTATTCGCTTCTTGTTTCCATAGTGATAGAGATACAGAGGTCCAAAGTATTCCCCCCCCCCCATTTTTCTAACATGGTTACCACATCACGTGACCCATGACAATTTTTTCTCTCCCATTTTGCTAACATGGGTACCACATCACGTGACCTATGACATAATTATGATTAAAACATTCTACATTCATGAGTAGTTGCACCTATGTTGAAAATTTCGTTTCAACCCAACAAGCGGTTGTGGAGAAAAACACAAACGTTCTGGAAAGAGACAGACAGACAGACAGACAGACCCAAACGCAATACCCTCTCCTTCGGCGAGGGTAATAAATTGGGTGGCAGGGGTCTGACCATCAAGGCCCACAAAAACCCACACTACCTTTGGCATAATAGGTCAGTCATACTGGCTGATATGGAGTGAGGGGCACACAGGCATGCTTGCTGGCAGACTCGCTGGAACTTCCCCCCACTCTGCTTGCTGTGTAGTTACCTGTTTAACTTTAGGGCTTAAGGCCTGCTTTAAGGGTCCTTCCAGCATGGTCTCCAGCAATAGACTTTCACTTTCTCAACCCATCTCAATTCAACTCTCTGCTTCCTCCTGCATGTAATTGTTGCTCTATCTATAGGCATGAAGGGGAAAGGTTCTGTGGCAGCACTTTTCTTCTGGGGGTACAGCTGACATCAGCCTGATGGTGAATATAACCGTCCTTGCCAACTTGTAACTGTGTCGTGGATATAGGTGGTTGTGTATTGGTAGGGTGAAAGGGTCATGTAAGGAAGAATAATTAATCATTAAAAGGTGGTGAAAGTGGAAAAGAGTGAAACAATGGCTTTTGGCCTTATCCACGGCTTCCCTGGACTCCCCGACTCCGTGATCCAGCACACTTGGCCGCAAGATCCCTTTACACCCACATTCACCTGACATTAAATCTACAGAAACTTTTCGCATGTGTCGTCGTCTATCCGGACGTTTTCCCCTCTCCCAACGCACGTTACAATACATATGTCTGGTATGAAATGAAAATTAATTCTGATTTAAAAATACAATAATGGTGATTGTTTAGTTTCAAGTTGAGATCAAAGCTTTTGTTAAAAACAAATTAATTGGTAAAAAAAAAAAATCGTTTGACGTCGAAGGACAACACTCATTGATGGAGCATTTCTTGGCCAAGGAATTTTCTCTGTCTGGCATTGATTTTATATTTATTTACTTTTTTAACAATGCTCATGGAAGAGTTGTCAAAAATTGTCTTCTGTGTAATTCTTGTGACTGGTGTGTAATGTAAATACTGTACTGTACATTCCTCCCAAACCACACCCAGGTCAGTCAATGTCATGCCTGTCTTTCTTTACCTCTCATGAAGGTGGATAGAGGTTGTGTTTCACCCCTGTTTGTGACTTGGTGAAAGTATGTTGGTCTGTTTGTCTGTATGTCTGTCACACGACTTTTGTCCACAGTTTTGAAGCATTCATTCTGAATTTGCTTTGTGTGTGTCGGTGGCCGGCCAAAGACAGCAACACACATTTTTGGTCAGGATGTGGATCCTGATGCTGGAATTTTTTTTAATGCCTTTTCACCATCGAGAGATGGGGCCAAAAACGATATGTGGCAAGATATCTCAAACCGTTATGGATGGATTAAGAAAAAAAAAACTTGGTGGACAGGTTGTGTGTGTGACGAAGAATCGATTCAATTTTCATGAAGATGCAGATCTGGATACGAGTGATTCTTTTTTATTTTTATTTTTCTCAAGTGATTCTTAAGCATTGAAAGATGGGACCAAAAATGATAGACAGCATATCTCGAAAAGCTGGACGGCTGTGGACGAAACTTGGTGGATGAGTTTGGTGTGTGCTGAAGATAAATTGATTCAATTTTGGTGAGGATTCAGATCCGGATTGGAGAATTTTTTAAATGATTCTTTACCATTTGGAGATGGGACCAAAAACTATATTCAGCATGATATCTGAAAAAGTTTGATGGCTTCAGACGAAACTTGGTGGTCTATGTTGGATGTGTTACGAGGACGAATTGATTCAATTTTGGTGAGGATTGGGATCTGGATCCGAGAATTTTTTTATAATTCTTTTTTCAAAGTGATTCTTCCCCATTTAGGTATGGGGTGAAATACGATATACAGCTTGATATCTCAAAAAAAGTTGTGTACTCGTTGTGACAAAACTAGGTGGATGAGTTGGGGAGGTGACAAGAACAAGCGGATTCGATTTTGGAGGTACGGATCCAGCTCCGACCTATCGGTTGGATACAAAACGTAAACTGTTCAGCCTGGTGGAGATATGCGCACTCCCCTCACCGAAGGAGAGGGTATTGTATTTGGGTCCATTTGTTTGTTTGTTTGTGTACACAGAACTTTCATGTTTTCTCAACAACCGCTTGCCGGGTTGAGACGAAATTTTCACCATTGGTGCGACTACTCATGTGGAATGCTTTAATGATAATTATGACGTCATAGGTCACGTGGTGTGAAAGCCATATTGGAAAAAAGGAAAAACTTTGGACCTCTATTTCTGAAAGCGCATCAAGGAAAAAATTGAAACTTGGCTCAGAGCAAGTACTCCTCATGGGGAATGTGATTTTATTTATTTTTTTGGTGATGTCATAGGTGCCTTCGTTATGACATCTTAATTGCGTATTAGTGGGGCAGATAATAGCAATTTTTGAGAGGAATCGTGCAAATGATGATGCAAGCATCAAATTTGGCACATTTGTTCTCCAGGGGATTCTAATCAAATCTGCCTGATTGGCCATTTGAAAATCCAAATTTTGAAAAATTTGAAGAAAAAAAAAACTTCAAAAAGTCAAGATCATGAATCATTGTTGGATGCTGGCTGAAATTGGTGAATGTTTCAGAAACATAATCAAAGACGTTCCAAGTCTGCCATGTAGTTTTCTTCCCTTTACACGGAAGGCAGACACGACGTCACATCCAGTGAACACATGGAAATATGGGATCTCTTTTGCTTTCTCAGGCCCTATTGCAGAAACTACCTCATGGACTGGAATCCATCGTGCCTTGGCTCCTTGGCCAAAGGCAATCCACATGTTCTCAAGACCTAGTTCCTGTAAGGATGGCAGTACAGATATTGCTATGACTAGTACGTCCGTGTCATTAGCCTTAATGATAATGGACTTGCTACCATCCGTCGTTGCATCCCTGGCGTGTACAAATATTCGAGTGTCAGCTTCTTCATGACAACATGGAGACACAGCATCCAGTGACTTCCTTGTGTTGCTAATGGCATCTTCTCCTTTTGTGACAATGACTGTGCTTGTCGTCTGTGCCTCACACATCTTTTCCGCAAGGAAGTGAAACAGCTCAGTCTTGTTGCTGTCATCTCGAAGAAAGCTTCTCCAGTTACTTTGGGTCTTACTGGTTCCTGTCACTCTTCTTCTGATTCCTTGCCTCCTTTTCGACCTTGCCTCGGACTTCAGACTTGACTTCTTGTACACATCAAACACTACGTCCACCCTCTCGTACCTGGCACCATAGGATTCCACCTTTGAGATGATGTCTTCTTCAGCATAGTCATCAAATATCTTTGAAGTGCGTGGAGGTAGGGCATTGATAAGTGCTGAGCCATCAATGATGACTGCATCTCCCCTTGGTTCTCTGTCTGGGATGTTCACTTGTGCTTCAAGAATTTCAGCCAGTTGTGACTTCAAATTTTTTTTTTAAGTTTTTTTTTTTTTTCTTCAAATTTTTCAAAATTTGGATTTTCAAATGGCCAATCGGGCAGATTTGATCAGAAAGCCCTGCAGAACAGAAATGCTAAATTTGATGCTTGTATCGTAATGTGCACGATTTTTCTACTATCTACTACACTATATGTAGAACGCTACATCTGATCAGTATGAAAAATGTTTGAGGGTCATCTTGGGATAAAATGGTGCATGCAAAATTTTTTGATGACGTCATCGGTCACGTGATTCAGCAGCCATATTGTTTTTTTGTTTGTTTTTTTTAAAAAAATGCCTTCAAAAATCTTCTCTGAAATGGCTGAACCAGTTATAAAGTGCCAGTTATAATCGTGTCTTATTAATTACGTAACACACCAGTGTACATGAACACGACGCAAAACAAGTCCTGGTCCGGTGAGGGTCAGCAATCTCCGATTGCTCTTTTTCTTGTTCTGCCATGCGTTGTGGGTGGTGTGGCCCGGCCATGTCGTTTCGCCAGCCGTTTACTGATCATCAAGATGGTCGATCCTCCCACA